>NC_041391.1:170441812-170507420 GCF_002162155.2 Triticum dicoccoides | reverse complement strand
CCAGGCCGTTCAAGAAAGTTTCTCCTTGCCGGGAAGCAGACGACAGAAAAGCTAAGTTGCTAAAGCTTGAGCAATCAGTTTTTTAAGTTTTTGAGTTATTTTCCTTGAACGACCATGCTTTGTATGGAAAACCTGTGCGCGGAGGAACCTACTCGTAGCTAGTTGCGCCTTTACTTTGTTTCGAGTCCGCTCAACAGCTTAAGTGAGCTGCTAGCGCCCTTACTTTGTTTCGAGTCCGCTCAACAACTTAAGTGAGCTGCAACTAGTTGCGACAAGGTTGCTTGTTGGTAGCGAGCCCGCCAGCAAGCTGTTGAAGTTCCACACTGGGCGCTCGCGGCAAGGGTGCCTGCACCGGCAAGTTTCCCTAGAAAGCGTAGGGCAGAACCATACAAAGCCAAGAGTCGAGTAAAGGAAGTAACACAGCAATTTTTTGCCTAAGATAGAGTTATATTACAAAAATAACTTGTCGCGCCTCTAATAAAGTGTTCTTATGACATGACTGGCAACGACAAGAGAAGAAGAAAACGGACGGCACCTGGGCCCCGGCAAGCCAGTATCGCTGGGGGCTGCGAGTGCCAAGAATCGTCCACGGCAAACCAGAGTTGCCGGGGGCTGCAATATTAGATAAGTCTTTCATCCCTCATCATGCATCCTCTTATGGACTGGGGAATGCGAAACCGCATTTCTTCCCGAAAACTGCCGTGCTCCCTCAACTCTAGGCCCTGGGGCTCGTTCCCGGGGCCGAGTTTGGTCATAGTCGCGGCAGCAAAGGGATGAAACGAGGAGACCGCACCCACCTCGTTCCCGCCTCCATCAAAGGCGTGAGAAAGGTCGAGCGACGTGGGAAGGCGGCAGGGCCTGTTGCCAGGAAATGAAATGTCTGTCCGAGGGACACCAAGGATTTGCTCCTTGGCGTGGGTTCAACTCGCGAGACAAGTAACCCGGCAAGCATCCCCTTTTCATTAAAAAACATCCCACTCAGGTACAGTCCATAGAGGATGAAAAACATGAAAGAGAGGATTACAAGTTTTAGATACAGCTAAAGGCCCGAAGGCTTACAAATTAAAAAGATAAGATGCCCGTAATCTCTTTCCTGTCCCTGTCTTCAGGAGGCAGGTCAAGGAGGCGAAAAGGGCAAAAGGAGCGCCTAGGCGAACTACGGGTGCCAGAAGACACCAAGAGAACATCCCGGGGGTCGTCCGAAGGCTGGACGGCAATGGCGGCGCTGGAAGCGGGGCTCGAAGACGGGGCGGCAGGACGTCAGCACGCTGTCGAGGGCACCATGCCCTCGTACTCCGACCTGATGGCCTTGTCGCCAGCCCTCTTCCCCTTCTGCAGCCTCCCTACGCCAGCCTCCCAAGGAGACGACCCCGGGGAGTTCAAGGAGCCGGCGACACGGATGATGGGGTCGCCGGTGCCGCGCAAAGCGGCGCCCGACGCCTAGTCGGACCCACCACTCCGCCGCCCGCTATCCTCATCGTCGCTGTCGCTCTCCTCCTCGTCACTCTCGCTCGAGGAGGAGCCTTCGCTGTCGGAGGAGCTGTCCACGCAGCACTTCGCCCGAGTGCCGAAGCACCCGAAGACCTTGACGGAGAGGAGATCGCCCTCCATCAACTTAAAATGGAGGGTAAACCCCTCCATCAGGCTATGGATACGGGCGAACGTCTTCCACTCTCGATCAAGATACATCACATTAGGGGCTAGGAATACAACGCGGACTCGCGTGCCGCTGATCCCGCAGCCCCTCATGTGCAGTCTCAGTGTCTCGGGCGGGTCCAACTCCATCGCGCGCGCAAACGGAGCTGGAAGCCGGAGGCGACGACGAGGCGCCCGGCGCAGCTTGACGAAGAACTCGCAAGGGTCGTCCCCTATATGGACCGCCATGGGGGGAGGAGCCGCCGGCGGAGGCGAAGCTGGCGCACCGCCCCGTCCGCCTCTTCCCCGAGCGCCTCGACCTCGTCCTCGACCTCGTCCGCGACCTCGCCCCCTCCCTCTTCCCCTTATGGCTGGCTCTGCCACCACGGGCGCGGAAGATGGAGAGATGCGCTGTCTGGCGGCGACCCTCGCCGCCACCGATGAAGGGCCCGGGTTCCCTTTCTCCATGGCGAATGAGAGAAAGGGGAGCTGAAGCTGAAGAAAGGAGGAGATGAGAGAGTGCGGTTTCCTGTGCTCCCCTCCCGCTCTTTATAAAGGAGCGAGGTGGGGGCTCGGCCGCCCCGCTCAGCAAATCAAGGCACGGGAAAAGCAGGGAGTCGGGGCCATCCCGCTGCCTCTGCTCGCGACGGCCCAGTTTCCCACTTCCACCGTCCGCGACCCCAAGCGCATGGGAGCCGCGTGGCGGAGATGCAGAACCAAGGCGAAGGATGAGGCGGCCTCGCTCCACCCCGTGATCGCGGGGAGTGGACGTCCCGAAAACCACGCACCGGCCCCGTCCAGTAAATGCACCACGCCCCCACGCCTACCTCCGTGTAGGGAGGAGGGCGTGAACCGTCCCCATCATCGTGGCCTGATGCATGCTCGAGGGGCTTAGCCCCGCGCACGCCGCCCGCGTCACCCACGACGCTGCGTTTGACGCGTGACGTTCTGGGTGTGCGCGGTGGGAGCGGAGAGATATGCGGCGTGACCTAGGCCGCGCGTGCCCGTGCACTATTTTGGGCCTGGCCCAACAGCGCTCGGCACCGTGTATGGCCCAGGCTCGGGGGCTCCTGTCGGTGTACTAGAGTAGGGGTACCCTAGTATCCCGAACTCGTGCACGGGAAGTCGCAGCATCCCGCGGCAAGGCTTGCCGAGTGACCGCCAAGACCCTCCGTGGTTCCCTTGAAGACCATTCAAGAACAAAGTACTCAAACCAAGGCCCCGGCAAGAGGAGCTTGCCAGGAAGGCCACTCAAGGCATACCCAGAAAGCTTGCCGCGACGCGCCCTGCGTCCCGGCAAAGCCCGGTGAGCGACAAGCTCCCAAACACGACAAGACGACGACCGCGCCAAGGAGCTTGCCGCGGGAAACCCCCACTTCGTGCCCGCGCTCCAGCACACCCGCTAACGTGTCGCTCTAGGACTCTCCCAAGCACACGTGGCAGGAGGCTGTGCAGCTAGGGGTGCGCGGTGGCAAGTGGCGATGAAGAGAAGGCCATCGTGGCAAACGGTGGCGCTCCTAACGGTCACTTTTTGCACTATTTAGGCAACTCAGACAGGCATTTAATGACCTTGTCCCCTGCCGTCAGAGTTAGGTAGGGTGCACTGTATCCACAGTAGCGGTAGCTGCACCTACCGCATCCTTTTCCATTTTTACCCTTCTTGTCTACGTTGCCACCTGTCGGTGACCCCTTGAAAGTATAAAAGGAGGCCCAAGCACAACGTAGAAGGGGGTTCGGCCGGCTCGGCTCATTCGGAAGCACCAGAAACACTCTCACGCTCAGTCTGGCAGCGTCCATCGCTCCTGAGCAAGAATTGAATACACACAAACAAGCACCAGTAGGGTTTTACGCATCCGTGCGGCCCGAAGCTGGGTAAAACCGCTCGCGTGTACCGCCTCGATCCGCTCTTTGTGCGGCCTCCGCCCTCACCGAACCGAAAGGGGCCCTGTCCCCATAGGTGTTGGTGGAATCAGCCTCCCCGACATTGACCCATCCCAGACTGTAATCCTTAACCATGGACACGGCTATTCGAATAGGTTTAATCTCTGCAGAGGGTGTACTCTTTACCCACGAGTGACGGATTCCTTTAGTCCATCGGGACTAATTCCGTCTACGGTCTTTTTGTTGGAAACACACCTAACTTGCACACACCAGTTTAACTCACATGTGCCTGGAATCACCCAGGACACCTGTCAAGTAAAACTCTAAGTGGGGAGGCTACAACCTCGACGTAACATGGGATCACAAAAATTTATACCGCGCGCAAAATGGGGAGCTACCCCCTCCAGCTACAACCGAAACACCCATGCTCCCGGACCCGGTGGCATGACTACCGGATGCCTCCAGTATCTTCCACCATGGCCTCTCTGTACGGTGTGTGCTAGGAAAGGGGTTGACAACTTACTGAATCGTACCCTACTTGTTGTAGAGACGAGTGGTAGTACGAAGCAAGTATGGGGGTTACTGGCACAAGACTCGATCTACGGTCGACTCAGGAGGTTCAAATATTTTCTGCAAGATTAGCATAATAATACATATACTTCAACCAACAGATAGAAACACCACGCGACATACCCCCTCATGCCATACCGGACACGATCGTCCCGACAGAGGATTAGGGACAACACCGTGTCTACCCAAGACAGAGGCCTTCCCGGCTTCCTTTCCGGTATGCATGAAAGGCATATAATGGTGATTTCCATCACAACCATATCAACTCCATCAGCATAAAAATCATTAATATGCACTCATGAGTAGGATCACATCCTCACATAAAATGACGTATGCTCGCGTCGGGGTGGTGTTGTCACCGAGTCAAACAACACAAACAAAAATTACACCAGGGTTCAGAATGCTTGCCTTCAGGTCATGGGAAGGCAGGGTGCATTCCAAAACATCTTGAAATCTTTCTCCTCTCTTCAAAATCCTATTTTTGAAAATATATAAGAATTAACACACAAAATCAACACAACACAAAAAGTTGTTTTGAAATTTTTTCAAATAAATCTTCAAATAAACTAGACAATATTTGAGAGAGGTAGGAAAAAGAAGTAATTTATTTGGAGTTGTAATTAATAAGATATAGCCCGTCAAAGTTTGGTCAAAATCTGTTATTTAAAAATAAAGCAGAAAAGAAAAAGTTTCGAATATTTACGTACACGTCGAAGGCGTATTTTGGAAATACGCTTCCACTTAACCCACATGGACTGGGGCTGGGTCACTGACAGTGGGTCCAGGGGGCCCACTGGTCAGGTTTGACCAGTCCATCCTTCCCTCTTCTACCTTAGCCCGAACGGAGGCGAGGCGACGGCGATCAATGCCGGCGAATGGCTGCTCCCCGCAGGCTCCAGAGAGTCGAGATGGATCTGCAAGACCGGGGCGGTCCTCCTGGTGGTCGTTGGGTCGGCGGGGGTGGATGGAGTCGCCGACGATGAGCTTCGCGGCGGAGGAGGCCTCAGGAGCAAAGTGCTTTTGGGGCTGCGGTGGTTCCCGATCAAAATCGAGTAGGAGGAAGGGTTCATGGGAAGAAGAGAAGGCTCCTGGTGGAGAGAGTGGAGAGGGGGAGGTCCTAGTGGTGTCGGAATGGCCGGGACGGTGGCGGCGGCAGGAGTTGCCGGAGACGGGGAAGAAAACCTCCCTGGGTCGATTGCGAGCTAGGGAAGCGCCATTGAGGTGGCCTGAGGTTGCCTGTGTGCGGGAACGGGCTCGGGGCTTCCTTAAATAGGTGAGTCGAGGCGGTTCAGCGGCGGCCGCGGATGAGCTCGTCGGCGACCGTCTTGCTGTAGCTGCAGGGCATCGTGGCGAGGCTGGGGATGGCGGCAGGAGCTAGCGGACGAGCGGCTACTGCTCCAAGGGCGAGCTGGCGAGCGGAGGTGTCTTGGGCGGCGCTGGCCAGCGCAGGAGCTGTCGGGCGGCAGTGGCGGCTAGCTGCTGGCCTGCCGGAGACATGGCGAGAGCTACGGGGCTCATGGGGTGCAGAAGGGGACACGGCGTGCTGGCTGCGGTCGGTCACGGACCTAAGTGAGTGCGGGGCAGGACGCGGCGGCTCGGGCGCACGTGCGTGCCAAACGCACGCTCTGGGCGTGCCCAGAGCATGCCCGGGACGTGCTCGATGGAATGCCAGGGTAGCCTAGAGGTCGCGGGTGAGGTTGGCAAGAAACAGGGCTAGTTTAGGGTTAGCAAGGGAATCAAGGGACATGGTGGATAGGTCAGGGGCTCAAGTTCACAATGTAAACTTGAAATCATGCCAAATCTGGCTATGCACTTAGGGTGTTTGACAAAATGCCAAAGGCACCTAGGCAGTTCATGGGGTGGCCAAATCTCCCAGAGTGGGGTCTCTTTAGAAGAAAGAGGGGGTGGTGAGGTTAGTTTGCCAAAAGGAGAAACTTGCTAGTGCAAGTTTTGCAAAACTACAATTCTGGACAGGGAGTAAATGGCATCATTACATGGACCAAAGGTGTTCCAAAGAGTGCATGCTCCTGGACTTAGGGGTTTTGCAGTGTTGACTATAAGCAGGTGAAAGCACAAGGTCACTAGAGCAAGAATGAATGGGGTTGCAATAGAAAACACAAGTCTGGTCCAGAATGAAAAAGGGGTTGGTGCACTTAATTTCTCCATAGAACATCACTAGGTTTTTGCATAAAGTTGGATGGCATGCTACCACTGACATCCCATAATTTTGGTGGAGGCTCTAGGGAAATATTTAATTAGGCTATAGTGCAAAAGTGTCCACTGGACTAAATTTGAAAAATAGGTGTAAAACTCAAAATATGCAATGAAATAATTATATTATTGCACAAAAGTGATTTAGAGGCATCACAAGACATCTCCAAATTTTGGTTGGATTTTTAGATAAATTTATCAACTGGTTGTAGTACAAAAAGAGCTCCAAAACTTAAAGAAAGTCATTTTAATGAATAAAGCTCAGGGTGAAATAATCTAATAATTGATTCTACTGATTAAGAAATGCTTTAATGAGAAGGCATAGAAGTCCAATATATTTTTGGAAAGCTCCACTTGGAAAAGACTCCTTAATATCAAAAGAAAGGTAACAGAAATATGCTTGCAGGCAAAAAATTTAAACTCCTGGCAAAATTTTAATAACTAAAACCTGGTTAAATTTTTGGGGTGTTACAATATGGGCCGGCCCTCTCCCCCTCCTCTCCTCCTTTATATACAGGGGCAGGGGGGCACCTCTAGGCACAACAACAATTGGTCCCTTGGATCTCTTAGCCGTGTGCGCTGCCCCCCTCCACGATAATCCACCTCGATAATATCGTACTGGTGCTTAGGCGAAGCCCTGTGATCGCGGTCGGCACGCTACCTCTACATCTACCTTCGGGATTAGTTTTAGACCTGAATAATTGTTATTTGGTGCCAGCGTTGAGCATGAACATTATATCTGGATCTTGTTTGATGTGAGACGGTTATTCATTTAAATCAGAGAATAATGGTTGTTCTATTTATATGAGTAAAATCTTTTATGGTCATGCACCCTTGAAGAGTGGTCTATTTTTATTGAATCTCGATGATAGTGATACACATATTCATAATGTTGAAGCCAAAAGATGCAGAGTTGATAATGATAGTGCAACTTATTTGTGGCACTGTCGTTTAGGTCATATCAGTGTAAAGCACATGAAGAAACTCCATACTGATGGACTATTGGAACCACTTGATTATGAATCACTTGGTACTTGCGAACTGTGCCTCATGTGCAAGATGACTAAAACACCATTCTCCGGTACAATGGAGAGAGCAACTGATTTACTGGAAATCATACATACAGATGTATGTGGTCCAATGAATGTTGAGGCTCGTGGCAGATATCGTTATTTTCTCACCTTCACAGATGATTTGAGCAGATATGGGTATATCTACTTAATGAAGCATAAGTCTGAAACATTTGAAAAGTTCAAGGAATTTCAGAGTGAAGTTGAAAATCATCGTAACAAGAAAATAAAGTTTCTACGATCTGATCGTGGAGGAGAATATTTGAGTTACAAATTTGGTCTACATTTGAAACAATGCGGAATAGTTTCGCAACTAACGCCACCCGGAACACCACAGCGTAATGGTGTGTCCGAACGTCGTAATCGTACTTTACTAGATATGGTGCGATCTATGATGTCTCTTACAGATTTACCACTATCATTTTGGGGTTATGCTTTAGAGACAGTCACATTCACGTTAAACAGGGCACCATCAAAATCCGTTGAGACGACGCCTTATGAACTGTGGTTTAGCAAGAAACCAAAGTTGTCGTTTCTGAAAGTTTGGGGCTGCGATGCTTATGTGAAAAAGCTTCAACCTGATAAGCTCGAACCCAAATCGGAGAAATGTGTCTTCATAGGATACCCAAAGGAGACTGTTGGGTACACCTTCTATCACAGATCCGAAGGCAAAACGTTTGTCGCTAAGTTCGGAAACTTTCTGGAGAAGGAGTTTCTCTCGAAAGAAGTGAGTGGGAGGAAAGTAGAACTTGATGAGGTAACTGTACCTGCTCCCTTATTGGAAAGTAGCTCATCACAGAAATCTGTTCATGTGACACCTACACCAATTAGTGAGGAAGTTAATGATGATGATCATGGAACTTCAGATCAAGTTGTTACTGATCCTCGTAGATCAACCAGAATAAAATCCGCACCAGAGTGGTACGGTAATCCTGTTTTGGAAGACATGTTACTAGACCATGATGAACCTACGAACTATGAAGAAGCGATGGTGAGCCCAGATTCCGAAAAATGGCTTGAGGCCATGAAATCTGAGATGGGATCTATGTATGAGAACAAAGTGTGGACTTTGGTTGACTTGCCCAATGATCGGCAAGCAATTGAAAATAAATGGATCTTCAAGAAGAAGAATGATGTTGACGGTAATGTTACTGTCTACAAAGCTCAACTTGTCGCAAAAGGTTGTTGACAAGTTCAAGGGATTGACTACGATGAGACTTTCTCACCCGTACCGATGCTTAAGTCTGTCCGAATCATGTTAGCGATTGCTGCATTTTATGATTATGAAATATGGCAGATGGATGTCAAAACTGCATTCCTGAACAGGTTTATGGAAGAAGAGTTGTATATAATGCAACCAGAAGGTTTTGTCGATCCAAAGGGAGCTAACAAAGTGTGCAAGCTCCATCGATCCATTTATGGACTGGTGCAAGCCTCTCGGAGTTGGAATAAACTCTTTGATAGTGTGATCAAAGCATTTGGTTTTGTACAGACTTTTGGAGAAGCATGTATTTTACAAGAAAGTGAGTGGGAGCTTTGTAGCATTTCTGATATTATATGTGGATGGCATATTATTGATTGGAAATGATATAGAATTTTTGGATAGCATAAAGGGATACTTGAATAAGAGTTTTTTAATGAAAGACCTCGGTGAAGCTGCTTACATATTGGGCATTAAGATCTATAGAGATAGATCAAGACGCTTAATTGGACTTTCACAAAGCACATACCTTGACAAAGTTTTGAAGAAGTTCAAAATGGATCAAGCAAAGAAAGGGTTCTTGCCTGTGTTACAAGGTGTGAAGTTGAGTAAGACTCAAAGCCTGACCACTGCAGAAGATAGAGAGAAGATGAAAGATGTTCCCTATGCTTCAGCCATA
This sequence comes from Triticum dicoccoides, assembly GCF_002162155.2. Taxonomy (NCBI): domain Eukaryota; kingdom Viridiplantae; phylum Streptophyta; class Magnoliopsida; order Poales; family Poaceae; genus Triticum; species Triticum dicoccoides. The sequence continues at coordinate 170,498,173 of NC_041391.1, read as the reverse complement.
GGCTCTATCATGTATGCAATGCTGTGTACCAGACCTGATGTGTGCCTTGCTATAAGTCTAGCAGGGAGGTACCAAAGTAATCCAGGAGTGGATCACTGGACAGCGGTCAAGAACATCCTGAAATACCTGAAAAGGACTAAATATATGTTTCTCGTATATGGAGGTGACAAAGAGCTCATCGTAAATGGTTACATTGATGCAAGCTTTGACACTGATCCGGACGATTCTAAATCGCAAACCGGATACGTGTTTACATTGAACGGTGGAGCTGTCAGTTGGTGCAGTTCTAAACAAAGCGTCGTGGCGGGATCTACGTGTGAAGCGGAGTACATAGCTGCTTCAGAAGCAGCAAATGAAGGAGTCTGGATGAAGGAGTTCATATCCGATCTAGGTGTCATACCTAGTGCATCGGGTCCAATGAAAATCTTTTGTGACAATACTGGAGCAATTGCCTTAGCGAAGGAATCCAGATTTCACAAGAAAACCAAGCACATCAAGAGACGCTTCATTCCATCCGGGATCTAGTCCAGGTGGGAGACATAGAAATTTGCAAGATACATACGGATCTGAATGTTGCAGACCCGTTGACTAAGCCTCTTCCGCGAGCAAAACGTGATCAACACCAAGACTCCATGGGTGTTAGAATCATTACTGTGTAATCTAGATTATTGACTCTAGTGCAAGTGGGAGACTGAAGGAAATATGCCCTAGAGGCAATAATAAAGTTATTATTTATTTCCTTATATCATGATAAATGTTTATTATGCATGCTAGAATTGTATTAACCGGAAACATAATACTTGTGTGAATACATAGACAAACAGAGTGTCACTAGTATGCCTCTACTTGACTAGCTCGTTGATCAAAGATGGTTATGTTTCCTGACCATAGACATGTGTTGTGATTTGATTAACGGGATCACATCATTAGGAGAATGATGTGATTGACTTGACCCATTCCGTTAGCTTAGCACTTGATCATTTAGTATTCTGCTATTGCTTTCTTCATGACTTTTACATGTTCCTATGACTATGAGATTATGCAACTCCCATTTACCAGAGGAACACTTTGTGTGCTACCAAACGTCACAACGTAACTGGGTGATTATAAAGGTGCTCTACAGGTGTCTCCGAAGGTACTTGTTGGGTTGGCGTATTTCGAGATTAGGATTTGTCACTCCGATTGTCGGAGAGGTATCTCTGGACCCTCTCGGTAATGCACATCACTTAAGCCTTGCAAGCATTGCAACTAATGAGTTAGTTGTGAGATAATGTATTACGGAACGAGTAAAGAGACTTGCTGGTAACGAGATTGAAATAGGTATTGAGATACCGACGATCGAATCTCGGGCAAGTAACATACCGATGACAAAGGGAACAGCGTATGTTGTTGTGCGGTTTGACCGATAAAGATCTTTGTAGAATATGTAGGAGCCAATATGAACATCCAGGTTCCGCTATTGGTTATTGACCGGAAACAGTTCTAGGTCATGTCTACATAGTTCTCGAACTCGTAGGGTCCGCACGCTTAAAGTTACGATGATAGTTTCATTATGAGTTTATATGTTTTGATGTACCGAAAGTTGTTCGGTGTCCCGGATGTGATCACGGACATGACGAGGAGTCTCAAAATGGCCGAGACGTAAAGATCGATATATTGGACGACTATATTCGGAGTTCGGAAAGGTTTCGAGTGATTCGGGTATTTTTCGGAGTACCGGAGAGTTACGGGAATTCGCCGGGGAGAAGTATTGGGCCTTATTGGGCCATACGGGAAAGAGAGAGGGGCTGCCTAGGGCAGGCCGCCCCCCCCCCCAAGGCCTAGTCCGAATTGTACTAGGGGGAAGGGTTGTGCCCCCTCCTTCCTTCCCTTCCCTCTCCCCCTTCCTTGACTCCTACTCCTACTACTTGGAAGGGGGGGAATCCTACTCCCGGTGGGAGTAGGACTCCTCCAGGGCGCGCCATAGGGGCCGGCCCTCTCCCCCTCCTCTCCTCCTTTATATACAGGGGCAGGGGGCACCTCTAGGCACAACAACAATTGATCCCTTGGATCTCTTAGCCGTGTGCGGTGCCCCCCTCCATGATAATCCACCTCGATAATATCGTAGCGGTGCTTAGGCGAAGCCCTGCGTCGGTAGAACATCAAGATCGTCACCACGCCGTCGTGCTGACAGAACTCTCCCTCGACATTCGGCTGGATTGGAGTTCGAGGGACGTCATCGAGCTGAACGTGTGCTAGAACTCGGAGGTGCCGTAGTTTCGATGCTTGATCGGTCGGGCCGTGAAGACGCATGACTACATCAACCGCGTTGCTCTAACGCTTCCGGTTTCGGTCTACGAGGGTACATGGACAACACTCTCCCCTCTCGCTGCTATGCATCACCATGATCTTGCGAGTGCGTAGGAATTTTTTTCAAATTGCTACGTTCCCCAACAAAACTTACCCGAACTAACGTTGTTTTCAGCAGAACTGCCATGATGTTGTTTTATGTGTAGAAAAGAAAAGTTCTCGGAATGTCCTGAAAATCCACAGAGGCACTTTTTGGAATTCATAAGAATTTCTGGGCGAAAGAAATACACCAGGGGGCCCAGGGCCTGTCCACGAGACAGCCCCCCTTGTAGGGCGCCCCCCCTATCTCGTGGGCCCCCTGGACCTCCACCGACCTCAACTCCAACTTCATATATTCACGTTCGAGGAGAAAAAAATCAGAGAGAAAGTTTCATCGCGTTTTATGACACGGAGCCGCTGCCAAGCCCTAATCTCTCTCGGGAGGGCTGATCTAGAGTCCGTTCGGGGCTCCGGAGAGGGGGATTCGTCGCCGTCGTTATCATCAACCATCCTCCATCACCAATTTCATGATGCTCACCGCCGTGTCTGAGTAATTCCATCGTAGGCTTGCTGGACGGTGATGGGTTGGATGAGATTTACCATGTAATCAAGTTAGTTTTGTTAGGGTTTGATCCCTAGTATCCACTATGTTCTGAGATTGATGTTGCTATGACTTTGCTATGCTTAATGCTTGTCAGTAGGGCCCGAGTGCCATGATTTTAGATCTGAACCTATTATGTTTTCATGAATATATGTGTGTTCTTGATCCTATCTTGCAAGTCTATAGTCACCTATTATGTGTTATGATCCAACAACTCCGAAGTGACAATAATCGGGATACTTCTCAGTGATGACCGTAGTTTGAGGAGTTCATGTATTCACTATGTGCTAATGATGTTCCGGTTCTCTATTAAAAGGAGGCCTTAATATCCCTTAGTTTCCGCTAGGACCCCGCTGCCACGGGAGGGTAGGACAAAAGATGTCATGCAAGTTCTTTTCCATAAGCACATACGACTATTTACGGAATACATGCCTACATTACATTGATGAACTGGAGCTAGTTCTGTGTCACCCTATGTTATAGCTATTACATGAGGAATCACATCCGGCATAATTATCCATCACTGATCCATTGCCTACGAGCTTTTCACATATTGTTCTTCGCTTATTTACTTTTCCGTTGCTACTGTTACAACTGCTACAAAAACCCAAAAACATTTATCTTTACTTTTGCTACTTTTACCATTATTATCATACCACCTTTGCTACTAAATACCTTGCTGCAGATACTAAGTTATCCAAGTGTGGTTGAATTGACAACTCAACTGCTAATACTCAAGAATATTCTTTGGCTCCCCTTGTGTCGAATCAATAAATTTCGGTTGAATACTTTATCCTCAAAAGCTGTTGCGATCCCCTACACTTGTGGGTTATCAGGCTTCCACCCACTAATTCGCGGAAACAGCTCTAGAGGAACTGCGTAGACACACAGGTGAAGAAGATATGGTTTGAATCCTCTTCAGGCACTGATAACCCACAAGTATAGGGGATCGCAACAGTTTTCGAGGGTAGAGTATTCAACCCAAATTTATTGATTCGACACAAGGGGATCCAAAGAATATTCTCAAGTATTAGAAGCTGAGTTGTCAATTCAACCACACCTGGAAACTTAGTATCTGCAGCAAAGTGTTTAGTAGCAAAGTAATATGATAGTGGTGGTAACGGTAACAAAAGTAAAGACAACAAAGGTAATGTTTTTGGTATTTTGTAGTAAATTGTAACAGTAGCAAAGGAAAAGTAAATAAGCGAGAACCAGTATATGGAAAACTCGTAGGCACCGGATTAGGGATGGATAATTATGCCGGATGCGGTTCGTCATGTAACAGTCATAACATAGGGTGACACAGAACTAGCTCCAGTTCATCAATGTAATGTAGGCATGTATTCCGTATATAGTCATATGTGCTTATGGTAAAGAACTTGCATGACATCTTTTGTCCTACCCTCCCGTGGAAGCGGGGTCCTATTGGAAACTAAGGGATATTAAGGCCTCCTTTTAATAGAGAACCGGAACAAAGCATTAGCACATAGTGAATACATGAACTCCTCAAACTATGGTCATCACCGGGAGTGGTCCCGATTATTGTCACTTCGGGGTTGCCGGATCATAACACATAGTAGGTGACTATAGACTTGCAAGATAGGATCAAGAACACACATATATTCATGAAAACATAATAGGTTCAGATCTGAAATCATGGTACTCGGGCCCTAGTGACAAGCATTAAGAATAGCAAAGTCATAGCAACATCAATCTCAGAACATAATGGATACTAGGGATCAAACTCTAACAAAACTAACTCGATTACATGATAAATCTCATCCAACCCATCACCGTTTAGCAAGCCTACGATGCAATTACTCAAGCACGGCGGTGAGGATCATGAAATTGGTGATGGAGGATGGTTGATGATGACGATGGCGACGAATCCCCCTCTCCGGAGCCTCGAACGGACTCCAGATCAGCCCTCCCGAGAGAGATTAGGGCTTGGCGGCGGCTCCGTATTGTAAAACGCGATGATTTCTTCTCTCTGATTTTTTTCTCCCCGAAAGCCAATATATAGAGTTGGAGTTGGCGTCGGAGGGCCACCAGGGGGCCCACGAGGTAGGGGGGCGCGCCTAGGGGGGTGCCCCCCACCCTCGTGGATAGGGTGTGGGCCCCCTGGCCTTCATCTTTGGTGACGATTTTTTATTGTTTTTTCTAAGGTGTTCCGTGGAGTTTCAGGTCATTCCGAGAACTTTTATTTTCTGCACATAAAACAACACCATGGCAATTCTGCTAAAAACAGCGTCAGTCCGGGTTAGTTCCATTCAAATCATACAACTTAGAGTCCAAAACAAGGGCAAAAGTGTTTGGAAAAGTAGATACGACGGAGACGTATCAACTCCCCCAAGCTTAAACCCTTGCTTATCCTCAAGCAATTCAGTTGACAAACTGAAAGAGAAAAAGAGAAACTTTTACAAACTCGGTTTGCTCTTGTTGTTGTAAACATGAAAAGCTAGCATTCAAGTTTCAGCAATTATTATGAACTAACCATACTAACAATAACACAAAGGTCTCACAATTACTCATATCAATAGCATAATCAGCTAGCGAGTCATAATAATAAAACTCGGATGACAACACTTTCTCAAAATAATCATAACACGATATAACAAAATGGTATCTCGCTAGCCTGAGACCGCAAAACATAAATGCAGAGCACCTTTAAAGATCAAGGACTGACTAAACATTGTAATTCATGGTAAAAGAGATCCAGTCAAGTCATACCCAATATAAACCAATAATAATGAATGCAAACGACAGTGTGCTCTCCAGCGGGTGCTTTTTAATAAGAAGGGTGATGACTCAACATAAAAGTAAATAGATAGGCCCTTCACAGAGGGAAGCAGGGATTTGTAGAGGTGCCAGAGCTCGGTTTTAAAATAGAGATTGAATAACATTTTGAGCGGCATACTTTTGCTGTCAACGCAACAACTATGAGATGACGATATCTTCCATGCTACACAAATTATAGGCGGTTCCCAAACAGAATGGTAAAGTTTATACTCCCCCTCCTCCACAAGCATCAATCCATGGCTAGCTTGAAAAACGAGTGCCTCCAACATCCAACGGGTCCCGTGGGAGTTTTGTTTGCAGTTATTTTGATTTAGTTTGCACAAAGCATGGGACTGGGCATCCCGAAGACCAGCCATTTTCTCGTGAATGAGGAGCGGAGTCCACTCCTCTTGAGAATAACTGCCTAACATGGAAGATAAGGGCAGCCCTAGTTGAAACATGAGCTACTCGAGCATACAAAACAGATTTTCATTTGAAGGTTTGGAGTTTGGCACATACAAAATTACTTGGAATGGCAGGTAGATACCGCATATAGGAAGGTATAGTGGACTCATATGGAACGACTTTGGGGTTTAAGGAGTTTGGATGCACAAGCAGTATTCCCGCTTAGTACAAGTGAAGGCTAGCAAAAGACTGGGAAGCGACCAATTGAGAGAGCGACAACAGTCGTAAACATGCACTAAAATTAATTTACACCGAATACAAGCATGAGTAAGGTATAATCCACCATGAACATAAATATCATGAAGGCTATGTTGATTTGATTCAACTACATGCGTGAACATGTGCCAAGTCTAGTCACTCAATTCATTTAAAGGAGGATACCATCCCATCATACCACATCATAATCATTCTAATAGCATGTTGGCACGCAAGGTAGACCATTATAACTCATAGCTAATCAAGCATGGCACAAGCAACTATAATCTCTAAATGTCATTGCAAATATGTTTACTTCATAATAGCTGAATCAGAAACGATGAATCATCATATTTACAAAAACAAGAGAGGTTGAGTTCATACTAGCTTTTCTCATCCTAATAAGTCCATCATATATCATCATTATTGCCTTTCACTTGCACGATCGAACGAAGTGTATAATAATAAGAGTGCACGTGCATTGGACTAAGCTAGAATCTGCAAGCATTCAACTCAAGAGAGAATACAAGTAATATGGGCTCTAAGTTAAATAATCATTCATGCATATAAGAGCCACTAAGCAATTTCAATATAGTCTTCTCAACCCCCAAAGAAAGTAAAAGAAATAAAAACTATTTACACGGGAAAGCTCCCAACAAGCAAAAGAAGAACGGGAAACATTTTTGGGTTTTCTTTTTAATTACTACAACAAAGAAATAAACTACTACTAATTTTTTTTGTTTTTTTCTTAAGGTTTATCAAACACACAAGAAGAAAGCAGGAAAAAGAAAATAAACTAGCATGGATATTACAGTGAAAGCGTATGAGCACCGACATCTAGCAATGAGTGTGTGTGAACATGAATGTAACGTCAGTGGGAAATACGTACTCCCCCAAGCTTAGGCTTTTGGCCTAAGTTGGTCTATTGCTAGGGATAGCCTGGCGGATATCCGTAGGTGAAGCTGGGGTCATACTGTGATGCAGCTGCTATCGCCGACTGAGCTATAGCGTGGCGTTGAGCAGCCTCCGCTCTCCTCTCGTACTCATCTACCTCCTCTCTGGTAATAATATATCTTCCTTTTGTCTGAAAATCAAAGAAGGCAGGAGCAGGAAGAGCAATATGGACTAAATGACGTTTGTTAAAGATTAATCGATACTGGAGAGGTGGTTCAGTCCTCTCAACAAACTGGTGGGAAACCATAGAATCAAAATCTAAATAAGAAGGGGGTAACTCCATATCACCCTCACGAATGTCTATCTGAAGAAAATTAGCTAAGCGGGTTGCATAAATTCCTCCAAAGAAATCTCCGCTATGTCTATTCTGATGCAACCTGCGAGCTATAATGGCTCCCATATGATAAGATTGGTCTCCTAACACAGCACTCCTGAGAATGCTGAGATCAGGAACACACATGTGACATGCTTCATCCTTAGTATTTATGCATCTACCTATAAAGAGAGCAAAATAATGTATAGCAGGAAAGTGAATGCTCCCTAAAGTGGCTTGTGTTATATCTCTAGATTCCCCCACAGTTATTCTAGCAAGAAAGTCTCTATATTCAGATTTAGGGGGATCCCTGACATTACCCCATGATGGAAGTTTGCAAGTAGAAGTGAAATCCTCTAAGTCCATGGTATAAGATTTGTCATAAAGGTTAAATATGACTGAAGGAGAATTACGCGAATATGAAAACTCAAACCTCCTCACAAATGAACTTGTTAGATCATGATACTGGGGGCACTTGTCAGCTTCAAAGTCCTCAAGACCGGCGTTGCGCAAATATGCGCTAAATTCTTCTTTGATTCCCACTTGATTCATAAAATTTTCCGAAGGCCATTCACAGGGCCTCACAGGAGCATCTCTTGGTGGTTCCTCGTCAGCATCACGTATTGCAAGTATGGGACCTTGCTTCCTTGAAGAGCCACCTTGGAACATCCTCCTAAACATATCGTTTCCTCTGAAAAAATTCTGAAATTTTTAGTTACTTCAATAAAATTGATAGTAACAACTCCCACAAGTGCCTAGAGCCTATATAAAGCATTGGAACTACTTGGAACCATATAAATTTGACATGCAAGCTCAAGAACATGGTCACCTATGCAGCACAAATTTGCAATGAATAAAGCACTAGAACAAAAACTAATTGGACCAATGGAGGAGTCACATACCAAGGAACAATCTCTCCAAGCAGTTTTGCGAGAGGTGCTTTGAGCAAGGAGATCGAAAATCACAGCAACGGGGGCTAGAACTCGTGCTCGAGTTGGTTTTTCGTGTTTGTGTGAGACAGAGGAAGAATATGGGTGCAGGAATAAGTGGAGGAGGGCCACCGTGGGCCCACAAGCTAGGGGGTGCGCCCAGGGGGGTAGGGCGTGCCCTCCACCCTCGTGGCCAGGTGGCAGCTCCCCCCGTGGTAATTTTTGCACAGTAAATCCTCAAATATTCCTAAAAAAATCATATTAAATTGGCATGGCATTCTGAGGACTTTTATTTTTGGGATATTTTTATATTGCACGGATAAGTCAGGAGACAGACAGAAAATATTTTTTTACTTTATTTCTACTAAATAACAGGATATATAAAGAGGGTACAGAAGGTTGTGCTTCTAGTTTCATCCATCCCATGCTCATAAAAAAGAATCCACTAACAAGGTTGATCAAGTCTTGTTAACAAACTCATTCCGATAATCATGGAACCGGGAAAATTTCGAATAGCACTAAGTTACCTCAACGGGGATATGAAAATCCCCAACAATAAGAATCTCATACTTTTTCTTGACAGTAGGTAGAGGAAATTCAAAACCTCCAAATATAATCGATGGAATTTTTCCAATAGAGTTGATACTATAAACTTGAGGTTGTTTTCTCGGAAAGTGTACCGTGTGCTCATTGCCATTAACATGAAAAGTGACATTGCCTTTTTTGCAATCAATAACAGCCCCTGCAGTATTAAGGAAAGGTCTTCCAAGAATAATAGACATACTATCATCCTCCGAAATATCAAGAATAACAAAGTCCGTTAAAATAGTAACGTTTGCAACCACAACAGGGACATTCTCACAAATACCGACAGGTATGGCAGTTGTTTTATCAGCCATTTGCAAAGATATTTCAGTAGGTATCAACTTATTCAAGTCAAGTCTATGATATAAAGAGAGAGGCATAACACTAACACCGGCTCCAAGATCACATAAAGCAGTTTTAACATGATTTCTCTTAATGGAGCACGGTATAGTAGGTACTCCTGGATCTCCAAGTTTCTTTGGTATTCCACCCTTAAAAGTATAATTAGCAAGCATGGTGGAAATTTCGGTTTCAGGTATCTTTCTTTTATTAGTAATGATATCCTTCATATACTTAGCATAAGGATTTGTTTTGAGCACATCAGTTAATCGCATACGCAAAAAGATGGGTCTAATCATTTCAGCAAAACGCTCAAAATCCTCATCATCCTTTTTCTTGGATGGTTTTGGAGGAAAAGGCATGGGTTTCTGAACCCATGGTTCCCTTTCTTTACCATGTTTCCTAGCAACGAAATCTCTTTTATCATAACGTTGATTCTTTGATTGTGGGTTATCAAGATCAACAACAGGTTCAACTTCTACATCCTTATCATTACTAGGTTGAGCATCAACATGAAGATTATCATTAACATTATCACTAGGTTCATGTTCATCACCTGATTGTGTTTCAGCATCAGAAACAGAGATATCATTTGGATTCTCAGGTGGTTCAGCAATAGGTTCACTAGAAGTTTGCAAAGTCCTATCATTTTTCTTTTTCTTCCTCTTGGAAGAGCTAGGTACATCAATATTATTTCTCTGAGAATCTTGCTCGATACTCTTAGGGTGGCCTTCAGGATACAAAGGTTCCTGAGTCATTCTACCAGTTCTAGTAGCCACTCTAACAGCATAATCATTTTTCTTACTATTCATTTCATCAAGCACTTCTTTCTGAGCTTTAAGTACTTGTTCTACTTGAGTGGTAACCATAGAAGCATGTTTGCTAACAAGTTTAAGTTCACCTCTAATATCAGCCATATAATCACCCAAGTGTTTAATCGTAAAGGTGTTCTGTTTTAATTGTCTACCAAAATAAGCATTAAAGTCATCTTGCTTAAACATAAAGTCATCAAACTCATCCAAGCACTGACTAGCAAATTTAGTAGCAGGAACTTCAGCTTTATCATATCTATAGAGAGAATTTACCTTTACTACCTGTGTCGGGATATCGGGAGGTTCTTCAGTAAATAAGTAATTGAGATCATATACTTCTTCAACAGGCGGTAAATTAAGACCATGTATTTCTTCAATAGGAGGTAAATTCTTAACATCTTCAGCTTTAATACCTTTTTCTTTCATAGATTTCTTTGCCTCTTGCATATCTTCGGGACTGAGAAATAGAACACCTCTCTTCTTCGGAGTTGGTTTAGGAATAGGCTCAGTAATTGGCTCTGGAACTGGCTCAGGAGGTGGCTCGGGAGGTGCCCAATTATTTTCAATTGCCAACATATTATTCAATAGAATTTCAGCGTCATCCGGTGTTCTTTCCCTGAAAAGAGAACCAGCACAACTATCCAAGAAATCTCTGGAAGCATCAGTTAATCCATTATAAAAAATATCAAATATTTCAGGTTTCTTAAGAGGATGATCAGGCAAAGCATTAAGTAATTTGAGAAGCCTCCTCCAAGCTTGTGGGAGACTCTCTTCTTCAATTTGCACAAAGTTGTATATTTCCCTCAAAGCAGCTTGTTTCTTATGAGCAGGGAAATATTTAGCAGAAAAGTAATAAATCATATCCTGGGGACTTTGCACACAACCAGGATCAAGGAAATTATACCATATCTTAGCATCACCCTTTAATGAGAACGGAAATATTTTGAGTAAATAAAGTTAGCGCGATCTCTCATTATTAGTAAACAGGGCAGCTATATCATTTAACTTAGTAAGATGTGCCACAACAGTTTCAGATTCATAGCCATAAAAAGGATCAGATTCAACCAAAGTAATTATATCTGGATCAGAAAAATCATAATAATCCTGATCAGGAACACAGATAGGTGAAGTAGCAAAAGCAGGGTCGGGTCTCATCCTATCTCTATAAGATTCTTTACTCCATTTAACTAGCAACCTCTTAAGTTCATGTCTATCCTGGCAAGCAAGAATAGCTGCAGAAGATTCCGCATCAAAAAGATAACCCTCAGGAATAGCAGGCATATTTTCATCATCACTAACATCATCGTGTTCAAGTTCAATAATTTCTCTTTCTCTAGACCTAGCAATTTGCTCATCAAGAAATTCACCAAGGGGCACAGTAGTATCAAGCATAGAAGTAGTTTCATCATAAGTATCATGCATAGCAGAAGTGGAATCATCAATAACATGTGACATATCTGAATTCATAACAGTAGTAGGTTTAGGTGTCGCAAACTTACTCATAACAGAAGGAGAATCTAGTGCAAGGCTAGATGGCAGTCCCTTACCTCCCCTCGTAGTTGAGGGCAAAATAGTAGTTCGATCGTCTTTCAAGTTCTTCATAGTGTACAGCAGATATAAATCCCAAGTGACTCAAAGAATAGAGCTATGCTCCCCGGCAACGGCCCCAGAAAAAGGTCTTGATAACCCACAAGTATAGGGGATCGCAACAGTTTTCGAGGGTAGAGTATTCAACCCAAATTTATTGATTCGACACAAGGGGAGCCAAAGAATATTCTCAAGTATTAGCAGCTGAGTTGTCAATTCAACCACACCTGGAAACTTAGTATCTGCAGCAAAGTGTTTAGTAGCAAAGTAATATGATAGTGGTGGTAACGGTAACAAAAGTAAAGACAGCAAAGGTAATGTTTTTGGTATTTTGTAGTGATTGTAACAGTAGCAACAGAAAAGTAAATAAGCGAGAACCAGTATATGGAAAACTCGTAGGCACCGGATTAGCGATGGATAATTATGTCGGATGTGGTTCGTCATGTAACAGTCATAACATAGGGTGACACAGAACTAGCTCCAGTTCATCAATGTAATGTAGGCATGTATTCCGTATATAGTCATACGTGCTTATGGTAAAGAACTTGCATGACATCTTTTGTCCTACCCTCCCGTGGCAGCGGGGTCCTATTGGAAACTAAGGGATATTAAGGCCTCCTTTTAATAGAGAACCGGAACAAAGCATTAGCACATAGTGAATACATGAACTCCTCAAACTATGGTCATCACCGGGAGTGGTCCCGATTATTGTCACTTCGGGGTTGCCGGATCATAACACATAGTAGGTGACTATAGACTTGCAAGATAGGATCAAGAACACACATATATTCATGAAAACATAATAGGTTCAGATCTGAAATCATGGCACTTGGGCCCTAGTGACAAGCATTAAGCATAGCAAAGTCATAGCAACATCAATCTCAGAACATAATGGATACTAGGGATCAAACCCTAACAAAACTAACTCGATTACATGATAAATCTCATCCAACCCATCACCGTCCAGCAAGCCTACGATGCAATTACTCACGCACGGCGGTGAGCATCATGAAATTGGTGATGGAGGATGGTTGATGATGACGACGGTGACGAATCCCCCTCTCCGGAGCCCCGAACGGACTCCAGATCAGCCCTCCCGAGAGAGATTAGGGCTTGGCGGCGGCTCCGTATTGTAAAACGCGATGATTTCTTTTCTCTGATTTTTTTTCTCCCCGAAAGCCAATATATAGAGTTGGAGTTGGCGTCGGAGGGCCACCAGGGGGCCCACGAGGTAGGGGGCGCGCCTAGGGGGGTGCCCCCCACCCTCATGGATAGGGTGTGGGCCCCCTGGCCTTCATCTTTGGCGACGATTTTTTATTGTTTTTTCTAAGGTGTTCCGTGGAGTTTCAGGTCATTCCGAGAACTTTTATTTTCTGCACATAAAACAACACCATGGCAATTCTGCTGAAAACAGCGTCAGTCCGGGTTAGTTCCATTCAAATCATACAAGTTAGAGTCCAAAACAAGGGCAAAAGTGTTTGGAAAAGTAGATACGACGGAGACGTATCAGGCACACAGAGCGGGCAATGCCCATCACCGGGGCCGTTGCGTTTCAAGACCTCTACACCGGACGGGAGGCGGCCGCGAATCCATTGCCACAAGAATATCCTAATCTTCAAGGGAAGTCGAATCTCCCAAATGGCGGTGAGCGCCTCATGGCCCAATGAAGGGGTGATGGCCTGATAGAGAGACTTAGTGGAGAATTGCCCAGAGGGCTCTAGACACCACCTGGTGCGGTCATCTCCTATCTCAAGATCAGCCTCGTGAAGAGCAATGCAGTCTAGCAATTCATGCCAATCAGCAATCTCAACCGGGCCAAAAGGTCGTCGGAACGCGAGTTGCCCTAAGTCAATAAGGGTCGTCGCGACCGAAATCCACGGATCAACCGCGATGGAGAACAGGTCAGGAAAGTGGGCCCCGAGGGGCAATGTCCCCAGCCCATCTATCGAACCAGAACAGCGTGGCGGTGCCAGATCCAACCGAGATCGAGGTCCCTATGTAGAGGACAGGGAGGAGCTGGATGATGGGTTGCCAGAACTGGGAGCCCCCAGACCGCTGGCAGAAGGCGAGAGGCTGGTCATGGAGGTATTTCTGCTGAATGAGGTGAAGCCATAGGCCACCCTCTCCGTTAGCAATCCGACACAACCACCTAGTCAGGAGGGCTATGTTCATGCGTTTGGAGGACATGATCCCAAGGCCGCCCTAGTCATGTGGTTTACAAATCTCCGACCATCAAACCATGTGGTACTTTTGCTTATCGCTCTCACCGGCCCAAAAGTAGCGTCCCTGGACTGTGTCAATCTCCTGATGCAGTGTCTCCGGAAAGCTATAAAAGCTCATGATGAATAAGAGCAGACTGGAGAGGGACGAGTTAATGAGCATCGTCCGGGCAGCCTTCGAGAGCCACCTGCCCTGCCAGGGCTCAATGCGGTGCTGAAGCTTCCCCACCATGGGGCGCAACTCGGCCACCGTAAGCCGCGAGTCACTAATGGGGATCCCTAGATAAGTCATGGGGAAACACCCGAGCTGGCAATTAATAAGCCGATCCACGATGCTCCGTCGCTCGTCTTGGGAGTATCCCAAGACCATCACCACACTTTTGTCGAAGTTGATCCTGAGGCCAGACATCTACTGAAAGCAAAGCAGGAGGAACTTCAAGTTTGTGATGTCGCTCGTTGAGCCTTCCACCATAATAATGGTGTCCTCAGCATATTGGAGGAGGGAGACCCCGTTCCCCCAGCTAGATGCGGCACTATGCCCTTAATGTGGCCCGCAGCTTTGGCTTTATCTAAGATGACCGCCAGAGCATCCACAACCATGTTGAAGAGGAACAGTGAAAAGTAGCCGTTCGAATTATAACCATCACATCCTGGACAACTTCTAGGATCCCTAGTGCTTTTACCTCGAATTATAACCATTGAAAAGTAGCCGTTTGAATTATAACCGGTTACAACCCTTTTCATTATAGCAGTTGAACTGGTAGTCATAAGATATTATTAAAATATAAAATAAATAATATAAATTATGTGAATATAGACAGGAGATATATAGACAATCATTTTAAAAGATTCCTCCTTTGTATCCTTTTCATCTCAAATCAATCGGCAACACCCGGCCTAGAAAAAACGTATCAATCCCGCACACTCTTTCACCACCTAAAAAAAAGAAGCACCACCATGTGATATTGTAGCACCAATATAGTACATGCAGTTACTGACGCAGAAATTTCTTCACATATATATATATGTTGATTAACATATGACACAAAACCACATCACAAAGGCCTACCAACTCACCACAGTATAAATAAAAATAAAACACACTCCATCATCTCCCCCACGCACTGATGCAGAAATTTCTCCACATAAATATGCGTTGATTAGCAGATGACACAAAACCACACCATAGAGGCCTACCAACTCACCATAGTATAAATAAAAATAAAACACACTCCATCATCTCCCCCATGCGCCAAACAAAATATTTCATCAGTTTCAAAATATAAGTGGTATTAGTTTTATGAGAAGTCAAATTTTCTTTAACTTTGACCAACTTCAGAGCAAAAAAAATCAACATCCACAATATTAAACAAAAAGGTATGAAAATTCATCATACCAATTTGATATTATGAATTTTGATATATTTCCCTACAAATATGATGAAACTTCAAAGGTTTGACTTTCAAAAAAGTAATGCACCTTATAGAAACGAGGTGAGTATTTTTTTTTTCAAGAAATCCAACAACACCAACGGCACAGCAAAGCGCGTCCAACCCTTCTAGTAGACAATCATTTTAAAAGATTCCTCCTTTCTATCTTTTTCATCTCCAGTGGATAGTCTATATGCGCATCCTCTGCACATATTCTTTCTCAGAAACTTTAATTATAGTACTTATAACTACCAATTCAACTAACATCTGAATGGCTATTATTTTAACGGTAATAATTCAAACTGCTATTTTTTCGACGGCTATCTTTTAAACGGTTATAATTCCAGGCATAAATATACCACTCCCCTCCGACCCATTACCCAACATTCTTGTGGATTTTCTTATGTTTCCCCCTCTGAACCTCTCTGTCTACTCTCAAACACCGCGATGGGTGATGACAAATTCGTTATACATATGCACATGAATTCGACGCCTTCTTCATCTAGCAAGGACGAACTTATTCTTGCGTCATTCGCAGACCGCAAGGAACAACATGAGCAGGTGAATGCTCGACTCCATGGTGGCTCCAAAGCCAAGGCGTCCGACAAACAATCGCGGGAAACAATCGTGGTGGAAAGACTTTCTCACCTGCTCCTGTCTGCCCCAGTATCTGCATAATAAAACAATCCAAGCCGGGGGTTCTCCGCCTCAGCGGTAGCCGCCGGCGGCTTGCCCCCGGCAGAGACAGCCCTGCAATGTCAGCCAGCACAACACCAGCCTCTCTGCCTCTCTGCCTCTAGCTCCAGCGCGAGCTGCTGAAGCTCGTCGTTGCCGCATCGCCATGGGCGTCGTGACCGTCGTGCGCAAGCATCCGGACCAAGGGCCATTGCCAAGCCTCACACGCCACCCCGGTTTACTGTCAAGTTTGAACGGCTTCAGAATTCAGAAATGGCCACAGAGCGTCACAGTCCATGGTCCACAATAGTGTGCCAGTGGAGCCAGGAGGACAGAAAACACAAGCAGATGTATCCATCAGACAAAGCACGTGTGATAAGGTCAAGAGGATGGAAGGGACCAAAGATCGCCCGCCCCGCCACAGGCTGACCGAGGCGCAGATGATTCCTCTCGATCACGCCCACCTTTCGGTATGATCTCCCCATGAACATCTCGCCCTTCGGATATCTGCAAATCTCCACCAACTGTTTCTTTTTGAATGTGTGGCGTTTCCTGTTCACAAAAGGGTGCGTCAAGTAGTGATCAGAGAAATAATTCATGGCACGTGGTAAAATTTCTATACGGATTGAGTCAGAAATAGTAGACGGCTACAAAAGAGAGATTTTGCACGGTTAGTATTCAGTATAGTGGCCAGAGTCTGAACCAACCGTTTTTCGTTTGTGCTGACTACGACTACAAGGAGCACAACAAAATGAGAGCTACTTCTTCCCGTCAAGCTCTTTCATGATTAGACAACCATTGATGCTCTCGTTTCCATGCTAGTTTTACCAGAAAACCATGCAGGCGCTCCAGTTTTCAAACAAGACGCAGAGCAAGAAATTCCACATGCCTTCATTTGCCCTAGCCCTTGTGCTGCTGATCTCCTTGGCCTCTCTGACCAGCTCCTGCACGGAGCATGAGAAGGCCTCCCTTCTCCAGTTCCTCGCCGGAAGACGGTGGCCTCGCTGCTTCATGGCAGAACGGCACGGATTGCTGCGAATGGGAAGGGATCACCTGCAGGCAAGATAGTACGGTCACACATGTCTTGCTGCCTTTTAAGGGCCTCGAGGGGAACATCTCACGATCCCTTGGGATCCTCGACGGGCTGCAGCACCTTGATCTCTCTCACAACTCGCTGTCCGGTGGACTGCCGTTGGAAATGGTGTCGTCCAGCAGCATCACAATCCTTGATGTCAGCTTTAACCAGCTCAATGGAACACTCCACGCGTTGCCCTCTTCGGCCCCTCCCCGGCCTTTCCAGGTACTCAACATCTCAAGCAACTTATTTGCAGGACAGTTTCCATCCATCACGATGGAGAATCTGGTCACACTCAATGCCAGCAATAACAGCTTTACTGGGCAGATACCAACTCAACTCTGTAGTACCTCACCATCCCTCACTGTTCTTGAACTGTGTTTCAACGAATTCAGTGGCAGCATCCCCCCAAGTCTTGGTAATTGCTCCAGGCTGAGAGAGCTCGGGGCTGGATACAACAACCTCAGTGGAGTGATCCCAAATGAACTCTTCAACGCAACATCATTGGAGTACCTGTCATTTCCTAACAATGATTTACATGGAGCTATTGATGGCACAAACATAACCAACCTCAGAAATCTTGTAACCCTTGATCTTGGAAGGAACAGATTCAGCGGCAAGATTCCAGTTTCTATAGGACAGCTCAAGAAATTAGAGGAGCTCCGTTTGGACAACAACAACATGTCAGGGGAGCTGCCATCTGCTCTGAGCAACTGCACAAATCTGATAACAATCGACCTCAAGAGCAATAATTTCCATGGAGAACTTACAAAGGTCAATTTCTCCCACCTTCTCAAGCTAAGAACATTAGATGTTTTCTTGAACAACTTCAGCGGCAAAGTTCCAGAAAGCTTATACTCTTGCAGCAATCTGACAGCACTGCGGCTAGCTGGCAACAATTTATCTGGGCAGCTTTCTCCACAAATAGGCAATCTGAAGTACCTCACCTTCATGTCACTTACTGACAATTCTTTCAAAAATATCACAAATGCACTTCACATCCTTAAGAGATGCAGGAACCTCACCACCCTGCTTATTGCACTCAACTTCAGGGGAGAGATCATGCCAAAGGATGACAGGATTGATGGTTTTGAGAATCTTCAGGTTTTGAGTATCGGAGGATGTGAATTGTCTGGACAAATACCTCACTGGGTATCAAAGCTAGGAAATTTGAAAATATTAGTATTGTCTAACAATCGACTCAATGGATCAATACCAGCCTGGATCAAAACCCTAAGCAACCTGTTCTATCTGGACATATCAAACAATAGCCTCACAGGGGGGATTCCAACAGCAATTATGGATATGCCAATGCTGAAGTCAGAGAAGAGTAAAGCCCATTTAGACCCAAGGGTATTTGAGCTACCTGTTTATAGTAGTCCATCACGACAATACCGTGTACACATTGCTTTGCCTAAAGTCCTGGATCTAAGCAAGAACAAATTCACTGGTGAGATCCCCCTGGAGATCGGTCAGATGAAAGCCCTTCTTTCACTCAATTTCAGCTTCAACCACTTGACGGGACACATCCCACAATCAATATGCAATCTCACAAAACTTCAGGTGTTGGACTTGTCGGCCAACAATCTGACAGGTGAAATCCCAGCTGCATTGAACAGCCTGCACTTTCTTTCAGCATTCAACATTTCTAACAATGACCTCAAAGGGCCTATTCCATCTGGGGGCCAGTTTAATACATTTCAGAATTCTAGCTTCGACGGCAATCCGAAGCTCTGTGGTTCTGTACTCGCTCATAAATGTGGTTCAGCTTCAACCCCTCTAATCTCCCCAAAACAACGAAATAAGAAGGCCATTTTTGGAATTGCATTTGGTGTGTTTTTTGGAGGCATTGCTGTTCTTTTGTTGCTGGGGCGTCTCTTTGTCTCAATCAGGATGAAGGGTGTTACAGCAACAAACCAAAGGGGGAATAATGGAGACGTTGATGCATCTTCATTCTACTCCAGTTCAGAGAAAACATTAGTGGTGATGTGGATGCCACAAGGCAATGGAGAAGAAAACAAGCTCAAATTCAGTGACATTTTGAGAGCCACGAACAACTTTGATAAGGAGAACATTATTGGATGCGGAGGTTATGGATTAGTCTACAAGGCAGAACTACCTGATGGCTCCAAGCTGGCAATTAAAAAGCTCCACGATGAAATGTGTCTGATGGAAAGGGAGTTCAGGGCAGAGGTTGATGCACTCTCCATGACACAGCATCAAAATCTTGTACCACTATGGGGTTACTGCATCCAGGGAAACTCAAGGCTCCTCATATATTCCTACATGGAGAATGGCAGCCTTGATGATTGGCTTCATAACAGGGATGATGATGTTAGCCCCTGTTTTGACTGGCCAACTCGGCTCAAGATCGCACAAGGAGCAAGCCTGGGACTTTCTTATATCCATGAAGTCTGCAACCCTCAAATTGTCCACCGAGACATCATATCCAGTAATATCCTACTGGACAAAGAATTTAAACCATATGTTGCAGATTTTGGGCTAGCCAGATTGATCCTTTCCAACAAAACTCATGTCACAACTGAGCTAGTCGGCACGATGGGTTACATTCCCCCCGAGTATGGGCAAGCATGGGTTGCCACGCTGAGAGGCGATATCTACAGTTTTGGAGTAGTCCTGCTTGAGCTGCTTACTGGAATGCGACCTCTTCCAGTCCTGTCCACATCAAAAGAACTTGTCCCATGGGTGCTGGAGATGAGGTCTGAGGGAAAGCAGGCTGAGGTCTTGGATCCAACCCTTCGAGGCACAGGATATGAAGAGCAAATACTGAAGGTGCTTGAAGTCGCTTGCAAATGTGTCAACCACAATCAATTCTTGAGGCCAACGATCATGGATGTAGTCTCTTGCCTGGCCAGTATAGATGCTGAACACAAGTGCAAAGACCAGTCATGATACAATGAACTACACACTATAGATAATCGTGTATTCTCATGCATGGTGTACTTGGAAGTTGTAACTTTCTAGTTTCAGTAGGACTACTACTTCTGATAAACCTAGAATTTGTTTTTTACTTTGTACAGAGCCTAACAGATTGCCATTTTGTGCTATACGTAATTCTTTAAGGAAAGATCTTTGTAAAATTCATCACCCTTTAGATGTGTTATGTTTTCTTCTGCAAGAACATTTAGAAGTTTCCCGAAGCTATTACTCCTATGATTTAAGTTTCACGAGCATGGACAACGTATACACATGTGAAATGACCATCTTGTTTTAGCTGTGAAAGATTGAAAATGGTTTTCATTCAAGTGCAGATGTCATGTAATATCAGCTGTTTTTACATACCGCCGGAGTTGGCGGTGAATCGCCGAATTACTAGCTACAGAAACTGTTTTTGTTTTGTGGGAACCTTTAAATATTTCTCGAAGTACTATACTATATGATTAAGTTTCACAAGCATGGACAACGTACACACAAGTGAAATGGCTATTTTTGTTTCAGCAGTGCTATACACACGACACGATCCAGACGATTCATGCACGATACTCAAATCCAGCCGGACATGCACAGGATTCAGAAGGGCACTGGCCGCTAGATTAGCACGTCGTGCAAAGATCGTGCAGCAGTATCGTGTGGGTAGTAGTTTCGTTTTTGTTTTATCTCTTAAAGGTTGAAAATGGATTCCATTCAAGTGCCTTCATCATGTGCTGTCAGCAGTTTGCTTCGTGTCAGCTGTTTGTTTTTACATAGCACCAGAGTTGGCGGTGAATTACCGAATTACTAGCTACGGCAAATGTGCAGTTGGTCCAAGCGTCAAATGGATTGGCCAAGAAATTGAGGATCTAATACGACTGCCATCTCCAAAATGTATACAAGTCGAATGGAGTGGAATGAGAAATTGAGAATCTAATAATACGACTAGCTTCTGAAACACATATAACTCAGCAGGCACAAGCGGTATTTCGACACTCGCAGAACACGAGAGGAATGGCGCCAACAACGTACCGTGTCCAGGGATTGACGCGGCCGAAAGACCACCAGCACACACAAAGACGCGTCAGAACGCGTCCCAAGCTTGATCTGTGAGCCCGAATCAGCTTCGCGATGGCCACCGTAACGGTCTACGAACCGGCATCCGGGTCGGCATTCCGCCAAACGGCCAGAGCGCGCCGCTGCCCCGGCGGCGGCAGGCGCTGGTCGTGAAAGGCCGGCACTGCATCCGAGGGATGGATGGCGCCGCTCGCGTGGAACAGAATGGGCGTGGAAGCGAGGATGCGTCCCGGCACGGGAGGAGGAGGGGGGACTTCCGGTGAGAGTGGCCAACGCAGACGCTACCAGGACCCGGGCCCCGCCCCTCCCTCTTCCCCGCCCCGTCTGTCAGCCCATTGCGCGTGTAGTTTTTTCGAGAGTACGCCAAAAGCGTACCTTATCTTTATAGAAAGGAAGAAAGAGTTTTACAAGACACCATGATCAGCCAAGAAAGCTTACACAAACTCCAACTCCTAGGAACAACAAAAGCCTACTCTCTCACGAAATGATCTAACCCCTCAACTCCTATGCCTGCCCTGTTCCAAAGCTTGATCTCTTCGTGGATGAGATGAACAAGGCTGTTCTCCGAGCGCACTTGATCGTTGCGGTTGAAAACCCGAGCGTTCCTCTGCTTCCATAGATGCCACGCGGTCAAGATGACAAGCAAGTCGAAACCTCTCTTGAGCTTTCCATGGAAGGGTTTCCTCAACTTGTCCCACCACTCCATGAAAGTATCCTCAGGGGTTGGAATTTGAATGTTGGTTTGAAGCGACTGGAAGCAACCACTCCAGACTTGCCTCGCATAGACGCATCTAGCGAGGATATGATCAGTTGTATCCTCCTCTTGGCAACAAGTGTAGCAAACTGAGGTCGTATCCTGGAGACCATGCCTCGCACGTCGGTCAGAAGTCCATAACCTGTATTGAGAAGCAAGCCACGCAAAGATTTTGCACTTGAGAGGCGCCCAACTCTTTCATATGCATTGGGCGGCGGCGAACCGGGTCATGCCCTGGCAAAGCATACTGTAAGTGGATCTGGCGCTATATGAACCCGAGGCACTCCATGGCCAGTAGAACACGTCGTCGTCCATCACATTCCTTTGGATCGTCGCCAAAGCCTGCTGCAAGTGGATGAGCTGCATGTGAGCCGTGAAGGATAGCTCACCCGATATGTCATTGACCCAAGAGTCCCCGACAAGCGCCTCCCGGACCGTTCTCTTTCTCTTTGTCAGCTTGTCCACCATGCCGGCGATCAAAGGGGCAATATCTTTCGCTGCAAACCCGTGAATCCATCTGTCCGTCCAGAAGAAAATCTTGCTGCCCTCTCCAACCTTAATGTGCACTAGACTGTCGAACACCGCCTTGGCCTCCTTGTCGACCATGAGATGCAACCCTTGCCAAGGCCTCAGGGGGTCAGTCCTCCTGAGCCACTCCCACCGCACGCGCATGGCCAAGCCTTGGGTCCTTAGATTCTTGACTCCCAACCCATCGAAAGGCTTAGGTCTGCAGATGGTGTGCCAAGCAACCAAGCACTGCCCGCCGTTTACCTCCTCCTTCCCAGCCCATAAGAACGCACGCATCCATTTATCCACTTCTTCGAGGACCCAATTGGGCGCTTTCAGGACTAGCAGATGATGAATGGGGCGGGCCGCAACGACGCTGTTGACGAGCACAAGTCTCCCGGGTCTCTGAATCATGCCATGCTGTCAGGCTGGGAGGAAGTTCTTGACCTGGTCCAACATTGGCTGCCATTGCGCCTTGGAGAGCTTGTGGATGCTTAGTTGCAGCCCTAAGTACTTGCAAGGGAACTGCCCAATTTGACAGTTGAACAGCTGTTGTACTCTTTCCTGATCTCCTTGTTGTCCTTGGATCAAAGTTGCCGAAGTCTTACGATAATTCACTCGAAGTCCGGAGGCGTGCCCAAAGAGATGTAGAGCTTCTTTTATGCATATGAGATCCGGCTCCGTGGAGCGCATGAAAAGTGCGACATCATCGGCGAAAAGAGAGAGCCTCTGGCTTGCCATCACACCGTTGAAGGAGGACAAAAACCCCACAGCAGCAGCCTTACACAAGAGGGCCGAGAGGACGTCCATCGCCATGACAAAGAGAAGCGGTGAGCTGGGGTCTCCTTGGCGCAACCCACGAGCGTGATCAAGCCTCCGACCTTGATTCCCATTGACAATGACTCTAGAGGACGCGGACTAGAGCAAGATCGCCACCCACTTCCTGAAATTGTCGCCGAACCCCTTTGCTCTCAGAACTTCAAACAAGAATGGCCAAGAAATGGTGTCGAATGCCCGTGATATATCAAGTTTCAGGAAGACGGTTGGTGTCTTGCGGACGTGCATCTTCCTCGACATTTGCTTCACTAAGAGGAAATTATCATGTAAACTTCTCCCACGAATGAAAGCGGACTGGTTCGCGTTGACAAGTTCAGGGAGTCTCTTCCTCATTCTAACAGCCATAATTTTGGAGAAGAGCTTGTCGAAGCTATGGGGCAAGCTGATCGGGCGGTAATCACCCACCTCCTCCGCGTCACTGCGCTTAGGGATGAGAACCATTAGAGCTCTGTTAAGCTTCGTGAAGCCCCTGACATCACCCACAAACAGCTTCATGATGCCGGCCATGATGTCTCCCTTGATAATGGGCCAAGCCCTTTGATAGAATGCCCCGGTGAAACCATCCGGGCCTGGCGCCCGGTCCGGCGGCATCTCCTTGATCACCTCCCACACCTCATCTTCGGTGAATATCTCCTCGAGCTCCTGAAGGTCGGTAGTGTGCAAACCAAGGGCGTCCAAGTCTAGCGTGAAATCGCGCGCCTGATCCCTCCCCAAGAGCTCCACAAAGGACGCGGTGAAAGCTTCCGCAATACGGTCTTGATCCGTGTGCACCTCCTCTCCATCCTTAATCTTCGGAATGAAGTTCTTTGTTCTCCGGCCGTTAGCAAAAGCTTGGAACAGCTTCGTGTTGGCATCACCTTCCCTAACCCATCTCATTCTGGACCTCTGACGCTCAATGGTCCGCTCAAGAGAAGCCATGCCCAACAATGCCAGTTTGAGAGAGCGACGCAGCCAGAGCTCCTGGTCAGTGAGAATGCGCTCTTCCTGAGCCCTGTCGAATCTGCAAATCACATAAGTGGCCACCACCATGAGTAACTTGATATTCCCGGTCGTTCTCTGTCCCCAGGACTGAAGGGACACTGCAGCGTTCCTAAAAAGCGTGTCGAGACGCTTGAAAGGGTCCACAATCGAATCGCTACAAACCCATGCCTCTCTTATCGCCTCCTCGAGCCCCTCGAGCTTGAGCCAGTAATTCTCAAAGCGAAATCTCTTCTTGGGATAGAAAAAAGCTCCCGTGTTGAGATGAAGTGGAGCATGGTCAGAAATTCCCGAGGATAGCGCTTGCAAGAGGCAGTCCAGATACTCCAAGTCCCAATCCACAGAAACTAGCACCCTGTCAATCTTGGTGAGGGTGGGGGCATCACGCTCGTTCGACCAAGTGAATCTCCTACCATGCATGTAGACTTCTTTAAGCTCATTATTGTCGATAAAACTACGGAACTTGTTCATCATGCTCCTATTCAGGTTCGAGTTGTTCTTCTTCGAGGCTCGTAGAATCGTGTTGAAATCGCCAAGAATCATCCACGCCCCGGCCTGAGCGCGCGAGCTGCGTGAAGCTCCTCCAGAAATGCAGTCTTCCTGGTACTTCCTTGCGGTCCATATACCACGGAGATCCACCAGGATGCTCCCTGTCTCGTATGAACACGCCCCGATATGAAGTCCGTGTTCGCCTGGAATTGGTCAATGTCAATGCAGGTCGAATCCCATGCGATGAGAACTCCACCTCTCATCTCAACCGCAGGCAAGAAAGCGAAGTCGTCAAAAGATGGCCCGAGGCATTGCAACACTGTGTAGTGGTCAATGACTTCCATCTTAGTTTCTTGTAGGCAGATTACATTAACTCTCACGGTGGCTACGAACGCCCTCACGGCATCTCTCTTTGCAGGGTTATTCAACCCTCTCACATTCCAACATAAGATCGAAGGGCTCAAGTCCATGGAGGAAATAACAACATTTTGCTCCGGGCATAGCACCATGCTAATGCACTCCCAAGGCCGTCGCGCTGGCCCCTCCAAGATCACCACCGATTGGCATGGTCTTCCCAAACAGTGAGGCAATCACTCGGATGTGCTGCTCTCTCAGCGGCGAGTCGAACAACCCTTTTAGATCCTCCACCATTTGCTCATCAACCTGTAGGTCATGCGGCGCCAGGCCTAGCGCGCGAAGCAACACATTCTCAGCTGGGGTGGCCTTTGACAAGCCCGCTCCCCAGCCCTTTTCGCGGCTCTCGTGGTGCGCCTCGGCGTGAAAGGCTCAGCGTCCG
The DNA here is from genome assembly GCF_002162155.2 of Triticum dicoccoides. Taxonomy (NCBI): domain Eukaryota; kingdom Viridiplantae; phylum Streptophyta; class Magnoliopsida; order Poales; family Poaceae; genus Triticum; species Triticum dicoccoides. Next base: position 170,472,519 of record NC_041391.1, on the reverse strand, counting down.
GACGCAGCGAGGATGCTTGAACCTCCTTGAGCAGAGGTGGGGCCAGCTTCTTAATGATGTTGACGCAGAACGCTTTGAGTTTGGAGTAGGCGATAGCTTCAGGATGCGTCATTCCCTCCAGTGCAGTGGCCTCGTCAATGGGCGGATCAGATCCCACCACGGTAACCGCCCCACGTTGCATGCCTCCGTTCACCGCAACCAAATCTGTGCAAGGCATGCACGTAGGCTCCCTACACGTATCCTCCTCCACGTGAACATGAGTAGCATGGCTCCTATCAGTAATGATTGGCAAAGAATCGGCTCTCTGGACCTCATGCTCCGCGCTGGTCACGCAATGATTGGCGATCACGGGCTAGCTGGGCGGGACCGGCGCCAGATCCGAAGCAAACAAGGCTCGCTCCAGGTTTGGTACATCCCCACCAATCAGCGTCTCCCCCTCCGCCTGAGTCCCCGCGCTCGCTGGCACGTGGATCGACACGACTTGACTCGCGGGCCCGGGAGACAACAAAGCAGTGGTGGGAGCCGGGCCGCATGGCGGGGCCCCAACATCCTCGCGTCCCTTGGAAGCTTCGTGGCAGCGCTCGGGGGATGCGCGGGGGGTGTTGTCCCCACCGGCCTTCACAGAATGATTGGAGTACGGGACTGGCCCCGCACTTCCTGTCCCCCACTCAGAATCTCAGCGCGCGTCCCACCCGGCGTCCCAATCATTGCCGGCACGGGAGATACCACCACACGATTCGAAATTCTCTCTGTCGATCCTTCCATTGGTCCAACTGGCAGAGTCAAGCGGTCAAAAGCGGAGTGCCGGACAGCGATTCTCTCCTTTACAGGCTGTGGCTGACCGGCGGACGCAATCCACGAACTGGGCTCCATGGGCGGCAGCGCCCATGCCACTGTCGCCGGCGACGCCACCTGGGAGACCCCGGTGCCACCGCGACACCTGGATGAACCGGCGGCGGCACCACCGCGCTGATCCCTGGTGCCGAACTGCCAGCGAGGGCGGAAGGGCGCACCTCCCACTCCACCTCTGCCGCCGCTGCTGTCAGGGCTGGGGAGGCTACTCTGCCCGCTGTTGGAGGACACCGGCACCATCCACGGCGGCTCCATGAACTCACCAAAATCCCTGATCTCCTCAATGTGAATCAACACCTTATATTGGAGCAGGGTGGGCTCGAACAGAGGCGCCACCAAACCTGGCTCAGGGACCGCCAGCCACCGGAGCGTCGGAATGTCATCGTAATTCGTCGTCCAAGCAGTGAGCTTGAATGCGGATAGGTCCCTCCGCGAACTCGTTTCTGGCACGATAGAATCCACCAGGCACGCCGACCCCAGCAGATCCTCGACAATCTCTCTCTACCAGGCATGAGGCGGGATGCCTTCCAACACCAACGACACTCGCTGGCTGAAGATGGAATGAACGGCCTGTGCTTGCCTTGTCCACTGCCTGAAGAACAGCTTCACCCCACGGTGCTCGATCGGCGGCCTGGAGCTCACTCTGTTCCTGATCTCGGCGTTGGCAAAGACGACAAGGAAGTCCTCCGGCCGGTGACAGTGAACTGAGACCCACTGTGACTGGATGTCGAGCTTCTCCTCCTGCGCTTGAAGCAGGAACTCCGGCTCGACGTCATGGCACGCTCCGGCCACATACGCCACCATGGCGAATCTCAGCCTCTGCTCCAGATCCGCCATCGACCGGCTACGCCTGACCACGCAGAGCTCCCCCAGGCCAGGCCCCTCCTCCGGAGCAGCCTCCCGCTGAAAACTGGACGGCGCGACGCGAGGCCACCCCGGCGCGCTCTCTCTACCGGGCAGTGAAAGGCGGGGCCACACCGGCGCGCAGTCTTTGTCGGAGCGGTTACATATTCAGTTAGCTGTAGTTGTTAGGTTCAGTAGTTGGACGGCTAAGATCGCTCCTCACCTTTTCAACGCTCGTTGCTAGCTGTTAGACCTTACTTTTCCGTTTCATGCCGTTACTGTTACTTTTCAGACTGTTGCCGGGAGGCTGTCCACCTATAAAGGTAGTCGGGTTGTGGCTGGCCAGAGTATCGAATCTTCTATGGAATTGCGTTGATGGCTAAGCAAACATACAGCTAATACAAATATCCCAGATATGGGCTAGTTTTCCCCATTTCTTCCTCCCAAATTCCCTAGTCTACTCTCTGGATTATAGCCCGGTCCTGGCAAATTGGTATTCAGAGCAAGGATATTCCTCGGCCACGAAAATTTTCATCCACAATAAGAGTAATCCCACCCAATTCCCTCCCCTTTGAGTAGATCGGGACCGAGTTGAGCCGCGGAGGCGCGAGGGCGGCGATCTGTACCAAGGAGGCGATGGAGGCGGAGAATTGCTCGGCTGCAAACCAGTAGCGCGGAAAAGGTTGCTGGAGAACAATTCTCTGGTGGTAAAATTCCTTGTCCATCGCTGGTTCGTGCAGTTTTGGAGGAGAGGATCGAGAAGGCGGCAGGATCTGAGCAGAGACAGGGTTTTCAAAGTAATTCGGCTATAAAATTCCTAACCTCTCCCTCAGATCAAGGTGATGGGACGCGCCAAGAACATCGATGAGGCGGATCTGCAGGAATTGTTGTCTCTTCGTGATGATGTTGGAATCATGCAGAAAGACCAGTCGCAGATGCAAGCGGACATGGCGAAATTGCACGATGACGTGCACTCCATCAGTTACAAGCAAGGGGAAATTGCAACACAGGTGGGCAATGTCGAGCAAGTTGTTCTGGATCTAGGCAAACAACTTTCCACTATCAACTCAGTGTTGCAAGCCTTGGTCAAAGCACCAGTTCATGGAAATCCTACTGATGCTCCTTCCAGCTCACAACAGAGGCCTATATCTCCAACAGTGTCGCAGGAGCAGTTGCAAAACCAAGCATTCAGAATAGAGCAATTAAAAAAGCAATTGGAAGCAGAAAAAGAGAAAACAAGACAATTGGAAGAATTACAGCTCCACAATCTTCCTCCAGTCAGAATTAACAAGCCAGCAGTTCCTCCTGGATATGAACAGCAGGGCAGAACTGAGCAGGCAAGTCCTCTTGGTACCCCAGTCAACACTGGACAGCAGCCTTACACTCCTGCATTCCAACAGTACAACCACCAAAACAGGGATAGGCAGTTATGGCAGGGATATGCAAAAACATATGAACAAGACATGCAATGTCAATTCATGAAATCTATAACAAAAGGACCTAAAATGGATTTTCCTAGATTTGAGGGGGAAGACCCAGTGGGATGGATAAGGCAGTGCAATAAGTATTTTCAAATGTCAGGAGCACCAGAAGAATACAAAGTCTCTCTGGCCCAATTATACCTGATGGGTGAAGCAGATGTATGGCTCAGAAGATCTGGGATACTGAAGAAGAAAGTGTCATGGAAGGAATTTGGCACTAAGGTCACTAAAAGATTTTCCACACAAGGCTCTTATGACTTAACTGAAAAATTCAATTCAGTTAAGCAATCAACTAGCACTGTGTCTGAATGTTGGGGAACGTTGCATAAAATAAATTTTTCCTACATTCACCAAGATCAATCTATGAGTTCATCTAGCAACAAGAGAGAGAGATGCATCTACATACCCTTGTAGATCGCATGCGGAAGCGTTCAAGAGAACGGGGTTGAGGGAGTCGTTCTCGTGGTGATCCAAATCACCGGAGATCCTAGCGCCGAACGGACGGCACCTCCGCGTTCAACACACGTACGGTCAGCGTGACGTCTCCTCCTTCTTGACCCAGCAAGGGGGGAAGGAGAGGTTGATGAAGATCCAGCAGCACGACGGCGTGGTGGTGGATGCAGCAGGGCTCCGGCAGGGCTTCACCAAGCAACTACGGGAGGAGGAGGTGTAGCAGGGAGGGGAGGGAGGCGCCAGGGTGTTAGGTGCGGCTGCCCTCCCACCCCCCCTCTTTATATAGGGACCCCAGGGGGGGCGCCGGCTCTAGATATGGGATCTCTAGGGGGGCGGCGGCCAAGGGGGGTGGAGTGCCCCCCAAGGCAAGTGGAGGCGCCCCCTCCCCTAGGGTTCCCAACTCTAGGCGCGGAGGGGGCCCCAGGGGGGCGCACCAGCCCACTAGGGGCTGGTTCCCCTCCCACTTCAGCCCATGGGGTCCTCCGGGATAGGTGGCCCCACCCGGTGGACCCCCGGGACCCTTCCGGTGGTCCCGGTACAATACTGGTGGACCCCGAAACTTTCCCGATGGCCGAAACTCGACTTCCCATATATAATTCTTTACCTCCGGACCCTTCCGGAACTCCTCGTGACGTCCGGGATCTCATCCGGGACTCCGAACAACTTTCGGTTTGCTGCATACTCATATTCATACAACCCTAGCGTCACCGAACCTTAAGTGTGTAGACCCTACGGGTTCGGGAGACATGTAGACATGACCGAGATGGCTCTCTGGTCAATAACCAACAGCGGGATCTGGATATCCATGTTGGCTCCCACATACTCCTCGATGATCTCATCGGATGAACCACGATGTTGAGGATTTAAGCAACCCCGTATACAATTCCCTTTGTCAATTGGTACGTTACTTGCCCGAGATTCGATCGTCGGTATCCCAATACCTCGTTCAATCTCATTACCGGCAAGTCACTTTACTCATACCGTAATGCATGATCCCGCGACCAGACACTTGGTCTCTTTGAGCTCATTATGATGATGCATTACCGAGTGGGCCCAGAGATACCTCTCCGTTATACGGAGTGACAAATCCCAGTCTCGATCCGTGTCAACCCAACAGACACTTTCAAAGATACCTGCAGTGCAAGTTTATAGTCACCCAGTTACGTTGTGACGTTTGGTACACCCAAAGCACTCATACGGTATCCGGGAGTTACACGATCTCATGGTCTAAGGAAAGATACTTGACATTGGAAAAGCTCTAGCAAACGAACTACACGATCTTTGTGCTATGCTTAGGATTGGGTCTTGTCCATCACATCATTCTCCTAATGATGTGATCCCGTTATCAATGACATCCAATGTCCATAGTCAGGAAACCATGACTATCTGTTGATCAACGAGCTAGTCAACTAGAGGCTCACTAGGGACATGTTGTGGTCTAAGTATTCACACGTGTATTACGATTTCCGGATAATACAATTATAGCATGAATAAAAGACAATTATCATGAACAAGGAAATATAATAATAATCCTTTTATTATTGCCTCTAGGGCATATTTCCAACAGTCTCCCACTTGCACTAGAGTCAATAATCTAGTTACATTGTGATGAATCAAACACCCATAGAGTTCTGGTGTTGATCATGTTTTGCTCGCGGAAGAGGTTTAGTCAATGGATCTGCGACATTCAGATCCGTATGTACTTTGCAAATATCTATGTCTCCATCTTGAACATTTTCACGGATGGAGTTGAAACGACGCTTGATGTGCCTGGTCTTCTTGTGAAACCTGGGCTCCTTGGCAAGGGCAATAGCTCCAGTGTTGTCACAGAAGAGAGTGATTGGCCCCGACGCATTGGGTATGACTCCTAGGTCGGTCATGAACTCCTTCATCCATATTGCTTCATGTGCTGCCTCCGAGGCTGCCATGTACTCCGCTTCACATGTAGATCCCGCCACGACGCTCTGCTTGCAACTGCACCAGCTTACTGCTCCACGATTCAACATATACACGTATCCGGTTTGTGACTTAGAGTCATCCAGATCTGTGTCGGAGCTAGCGTCGACGTAACCCTTTACGACGAGCTCTTCATCACCTCCATAAACAAGAAACATGTCCTTTGTCCTTTTCAGGTACTTCAAGATATTCTTGACCACTGTCCAGTGTTCCTTGCCGGGATTACTTTGGTACCTTCCTACCAAACTTACGGCAAGGTTTACATCAGGTCTGGTACACAGCATGGCATACATAATAGATCCTATGGCCGAGGCATAGGGTATGACACTCATCTCTTCTTTATCTTTTGTCGTGGTCGGGCATTGAGCCGAGCTCAATCTCACACCTTGCAATACAGGCAAGAACCCTTTCTTGGACTGATCCATTTTGAACTTCTTCAAAATCTTATCAAGGTATGTGCTTTGTGAAAGACCTATGAGGCGTCTCGATCTATCCCTATAGATCTTGATGCCTAATATGTAAGCAGCTTCTCCAAGGTCCTTCATTGAAAAACACTTATTCAAGTAGGCCTTTATGCTATCCAAAAGTTCTATATCATTTCCCATCAAAAGTATGTCATCTACATATAATATGAGAAATGCTACACAGCTCCCACTCACTTTCTTGTAAACACAGGCTTCTCCATAAGTCTGCATAAATCCAAACGCTTTGATCATCTCATCAAAACGAATGTTCCAACTCCGAGATGCTTGCACCAGCCCATAAATAGATCGCTGGAGCTTGCACACCTTGTTAGCATTCTTAGGATCAACAAAACCTTCTGGCTGCATCATATATAGCTCTTCCTTAAGATAGCCGTTAAGGAATGCCGTTTTGACGTCCATCTGCCATATCTCATAATCATAGTATGCGGCAATTGCTAACATGATTCGGACGGACTTCAGCTTTACTACGGGAGAGAAAGTCTCATCGTAGTCAACCCTTGAACTTGTCGATAACCCTTAGCGACAAGTCGAGCTTTATAGATGGTAACATTACCATACGCGTCCGTCTTCTTCTTAAAGATCCATTTGTTTTCTATCGCTCGCCGATCATCGGGCAAGTCTGTCAAAGTCCATACTTTGTTTTCATACATGGATTCTATCTCGAATTGCATGGCTTCAAGCCATTTGTTGGAATCTGGGCCCGCCATCGCTTCTTCATAGTTCGAAGGTTCACCGTTGTAAGGGCATATTCTTCCCTCAGGTGTTTTGGTGATTGATGACAATGCTTTTGCGGACTAATCGTGGGCCTTGAGTTTCTCAGGTTATTCATATCTAGGCATGAGACGATTCGGTGCCCCTCGGAGACTATTGAAGTCGGCGTCGTTCTACGTTTCCCTTTGGTGGATTTGAGTCGTAGGAGAGCCGTACTATTAAGAGGGGGTCCGCGTCGGAAAGGTTTGGGTGGAATCAACACGTACACTTGTTCCTCCTTTCCCTGCATTTTGGAGCTTCCCTTTGTTATCATGGTTGTGTGGAAATCTGACAACTACTGCTGTGCTTGCGGTAGTACCGCAAGTACAAGCGGTAGTACCGCTGGGAGTCACGGTAGTACCGCTCATCTGGAGCGGTAGTACCGCGGCTCCCTGGCCTTGTGCCGCTCTGGTACAGTAGTAGGGGCGGATGTAATTTTTTACATCCGCGCCCTCTACGGTAGTACCGCTCGCCCAGCGCGGTAGTACCGTGGAGGCCCACGGTAGTACCGCTCCCTAGGAGTCGTAGTACCGTGGCCCTCCTACCTAGTACCGCAGTGCCGCAGTAGTAGGCGCGGATGTAATTTTTTACATCCGTGCCCGCACGGTAGTACCGCGCCTCGCGGGCGGTAGTACCGCGCCTCGCGGGCGGTAGTACCGCGCCTCGCGGGCGGTAGTACCGCGTTAGATTTCTGTACCTCCTCTGGTTCAGCGGAAGTAGGCACGGATGTAATTTATTTCATCCGCGCCCTTCCCAGGCCGTAACTTTCCTGCCTTGCGGTAGTACCGCAGGTGGGTGCGGTAGTACCGCGCAAGCGGTAGTACTGCCCCCTTATCAGGCTAGTTCCGGTCTGTGTTACTGTCGCGGTAGTACCGTGGTTAGCCACGGTAGTACCGCACAGCCTCGCGGTAGTACCGCGCCCCTGGAGCGGTAGTACCGTGTGTCGCGGGCTGAACATGCGGATAACGGTTGGAATTTGTCCACGACTATAAAAGGGGCGTCTTCTACCTCTAGTTGACTACCTCTTACCTCTCCAAGCTCCATTGTTGCTCCAAGCTCCATTTCCACTCGATCTCTCTCCCTAGCCAATCAAACTTGTTGATTTGCTCGGGATTGGGTGACAAGTGCCCGATCTACACTTCCACCACGGGATATTTGATTCCCCCCACTTATCCCTTGCGGATCTTGTTACTCTTGGGTGTTGAGCACCCTAGATGGTTGAGGTCACCTTGAAGCCATACTCCATTGTGGTGAAGCTTCGTAGGTTTATTGGGAGCCTCCAAGTGTTGTGGAGATAGCCCCAATCTTGTTTGTGAAGGTCCGGTTGCCGCCTTCAAGGGCTCCAATAGTGGAATCATGGCATCTCGCATTGTGTGAGGGCGTGAGGAGATTACGGTGGCCCTAGTGGCTTCTTGGGGAGCATTGTGCCTCCACACCGCTCTAACGGAGACGTACTTCCCCTTAAAAGGAAGGAACTTCGGTAACACATCCTCGTCTCCACCGGCTCCACTCTTGGTTATCTTATCCCTTTACTTTTGCAAGCTTACTTGTGCTATATCCATTGCTTGCTTGTGTGCTCATTGTCTTTGCATCATATAGGTTGTCCACGTAGTTGCACATCTAGACAACCTATTTCATTGCAAGTTTTAAATTGTTAAAGAAAAGTCTAAAAATTGTTAGTTGCCTATTCACCCCCCCCCTCTAGTCAACCATATCGATCCTTTTAATTGGTATCAGAGCCTCGTCTCTTGATTAAGGACTTTGCCGTCCGAAGAGTATGGTTGACGTCAACGACGGTGCGGAGAAGCACTCCGGTGTGAATCCCGTCTCGTCTTCGGCCGAAGGGGGAACCTCGGTCTCTCGTGAGGAATTCAATGTGGCTTTAGACACATTGAAAACCTCCATGACGGCCGAGGTTAAAAGCATGTTTACCGAATTCCTAGAGGGACTCAAACTATCTACCTCGCCGATGAAAGTGGGTGATCCCACTAACAAGGTGACAGATGCTAACCCCGACAAGGGGGAAGCTAATAGTGAAAAGAGTCCGTCTACTAGTGGTAGAAATGGCACCGGCATCTATGCCCATGTGGAACCCCCGGTGTATAAAGGACAGATCCCCTCTACGCATTTGAATCATGCCGGTCCTCCTCCTAAATATGTGAAAAATGAAGATTATGATTATTTGGTTTATCGCTTCAAGCGTCATTTAAAACATGTGAATACTAACCTTTGGAGAATTATTGAAGAAGGTTTCTATCCTCATGATCCAAGCAACTTCACCCCTCGAGAAGAAGTGGACAATCAATTCAATGAGAGTGCTCTCTTCATCATCCAAGATGCTATCCTTCCCGAAGATCTCCCTCATCTTCGACCTCATGTCATGGCTAAAGAAGCATGGAAGTGTGTCGAGCGTATGTATCGAGGAAGTGCTAGCATTCAACGCTCCAACTATGAAGTGGTGCAAGATGAAGCCGATGAGTTTGCAATGAAAGAGGATGAAGAACCTCGTGAGCTCTTTCGAAGAGTGACCAAACTTGCGGTCACACTCCGAGATCATGGGAGCAAGGACACGGATGACAACTGGATCAAGCACAAGTTCCTCAAGGCCATGATGCCCTACAATAAGCCCATGTCCTCTGTCATCCGCCAAAGACCGGACTTCCACTCCATGACCTCTGGTGAAGTGTTGGATGAGTTTGTTGCAATGAACATCTTGGATAAGACCGCCGACAATGCGGTGCTCCGCTCCCAAAGGGCAAAGAAGCCCAATCTTGCCTTGAAGGCCAAGGTTAGTGTGGAAGAAGAAGAAGAAGAGGAAGATGAGGAGAGCAACCCCGAGGACACGAAGTATGAATATCATGAGCACATGGCTCTTGCCTCCAGACAGTTTTGGAGTAAGAAGACTACAAGACCCAACTTCAACAAGAACAACTCAAGTGGCCTCAAGGGGAAGCAACGAGTTAGAACTTGTTTCAACTGTGGCAATGTCAGCCATTTCATTGCGGATTGTCCATACGAGAAGCGGGAAGACAATGGTGGCAAGTTCATTCGAAAAGACAAAGCCAAGTCCTTCCCCAACAAGAACAACTTCACCAAGAAGACTCCTCCTCGCGGGTTGGTGGTTCAAGAAGAATACCGTGAGGATGACGATGATGATGAAGATGGTGAAACAATGGCCATGGCATCCGTTGCCATTGTCTCAACTCCTCGGGTGTCTCTCTTCGATGCACCTAACGAGAACATCACCGCCAAGTGCCTCATGGCTAAGGCCACCAACAAGGTAACCCCCAACATCAAAACCACCATTATTCCTAACCCTCCTTCAACGGATGACTATGATAATGGTAAGGGGTCTAATGAGGAGTTCAATGAATTTGAGTCCTTCATGAGTAAGCTCAAGGGCAAATCCAAGAAGCATTTTGTTGCTCTCTTGGAACAACTTGGTGAAGCCAATGACATGATTGAGGCTCATGAAGAAACCATCACTAAGATGGAATGTCATAGTCGTGACTATGCCGATGAGATATCGGATCTCTCTAATGCTCTTGAGGAAGAGCGTGGGCATCGTTTGGCTCTTGAGGAGTCATACAACGATGGTCATGCTAAACTAAAGAAAGATCTTGATCATGCTCTTGTTGTGTCTCGTGTTCTAGCTTCCGAGAAGGCTAAACTTGGGGTTGATCATGTTAGACTCACGGAGGAGTTTGATGTACTTGACAAGGCCCACAAGGTCTTGAAAGGTGCTCATGCCACCCTCAAGGAGTCTCATGCTCAACTCCAAGTTAAGCTAACCAAGGAAAAGGCCACATTTCCTCACATGGTCTTAATTGATAATGCAAATGCTACTAACCCATGTTGTGAGCATGTGCATCTTGTGGAGGAAAATGCCAAGTTGAAGGAACAACTCGAAAAAGGTCTTGTGTCATGCATACAAGGCGAGAAGAACCTAAATGACCTTTTGAGCAATCAAAAGGAAGTTGTGGGCAAGGAGGGAGTTGGGTTCGCACCCAAGTCCAAGAACAAGAAGAAGAACAAGGAGAAGAAGAGAAAGACCAATCGACCTCCTCCGCTCACGCAAACCTTTGTGAAGGAGGGAGAAGGTGCTCCTAAGGAGAAGAAGAACAATGGGAAGAGTGGTGAAGCCAAAGAGTGCAACGCCATCTCTCCCAACAAAGTCGGCGACTTTAACCCCTCTTATGTGTTATGTCGTGCTAGTGATGGACATGTTTATTCTAAATTTGTTGGTTCTCCTTATGAGTACATTGAATGGTCTATTTGGGTTCCTAAGACCCTTGTTACTAACATCAAAGGACCCATTACTCAATGGGTACCTAAAACCAAGCATTGATCTCTTGTAGGTGTTTGCTTCCGGTGGGGGATCATGGTTGCTCGATAGTGGAGCAACAAATCATATGACCGGGAGCAAGGACTTGGTGGTGGACGTGCACAATATCCCATCTATGCCCACCAATGTCGAATGGGGTGATGCCTCACATTCTAAGGTATTGGGTCTTGGCAAGGTTGTCATTTCTCATGATCTAACGATCGAGAAAGTCATGCTTGTTGAGTCCCTTGCGTTCAATTTACTTTCCGTTCGTCAACTCGCACTCATGGGTTTTGCCACCTTCTTTGATATTGATACCGTGGTCCTCTTGTGGAGCAAGACTCTTAAAGTAGCCTTTGTTGGGCATGTCGAGAACGGTCTCTATGTGGTCAACTTCTCGGAGCAACCCACTAAGACCGCGACATGCCTAATGGCTAAAGTTGATGTGGGATGGCTTTGGCATTGCCGTTTAGCCCACGTCAATATGAGATCTTTGCAAAGTCTTCTCAAGGGGGACCATGTCCATGGACTAACGAATGTTAGTTTTGCCAAAGATCGTGTTTGCAGTGCTTGTATCGAAGGAAAGCTTCATGAGACGGCTCACCCTCCCACGACTATCATCTACTCGAAGAGACCCTTGGAGCTCCTCCACATGGACCTCTTTGGGCCCCCATCCTTTGATAGTCTTGGGGGTAGAAAGTACTGCTTGGTGATAGTGGATGATTATTCAAGATACACTTGGGTATACTTCTTCAAGAGGAAGAGTGAGACCCAACAAACCGTCATCGACTTTGCAAATGAAGCTCAACGTCAACATGATGCAAAGATCTTGACAATAAGAAGTGACAACGGCACCGAGTTCAAGAACTACACCTTGGATGAGTTTCTTAGTGATGAAGGGATCAAGCATCAATATTCTGCACCATATACCCCTCAACAAAATGGTGTTGCAGAGAGAAAGAACCGGACGTTGATGGATGCGCCAAGGACCATGATGGCGGAGTTCAAGTCTCCATACAACTTCTGGGCCGAAGCCATCAACACAGCTTGTCATGCATCCAATCGGCTCTATCTCCGCAAAGGCTTGAACAAGACTCCGTATGAGATACTCATCGGGAACAAGCCCAATCTCAAGTACTTCCGGGTGTTCGGGTGTAAGTGTTTCATTCTCAAGAAAGGTGTTCATTTGTCTAAATTTGAAGCTAGAGCTCATGAGGGCATATTTGTTGGTTATGCTACAAACTCTCATGCTTACCGTGTTCTCAACAAGTCCAACGGACTCATTGAGGAGACGTGTAACGTAGAGTTTGATGAAAATAACGGCTCCCAAGTGGAGCAAAGTGGTACTTGTGATGTAGGTGATGAAATTCCTCCCCAAGCCATAAGAAGAATGGGTATTGGTCATATCCTACCCATTGAGGAACCCCTTGTGGCCGAAGGAGAAGGACAATGCTCCACTCAAGTGGAGCCATCACCTCCCCAAGACCCACACGCTTCTGAAGAACAAAGTGAAGGCCCTCACCTTCATGAACAAGACCAAGGGCAAGATCAACCTCAAGATGGAGTTGAATCTCCAAATGATGCCCAAGGTCAAGTTCTCCCCCTCGAGCAAGTTCAAGATCATGAACAAGCTCAAGACGGCGCTCAAGATGATCAAGTTAACCTTCCTCCTTCCACTCCCGAGGAAGAATTAGAGCGTCGTGCTGCGAAGATTGCTTCCAAACTCACCACCCAAGGCCATCTCATGGAAAACGTGGTTGGAACCCTAAGAAAGGGGGTAAGCACTCGTAGACAATTAGCTAACTATTGTGAACATCATGTGTTTGTCTCTTGTTTTGAACCCCAAAAGGTCTATGAGGCGCTCGAAGACTCGGATTGGCTCAATGCCATGCATGAAGAACTAAACAACTTCGAGTACAACAAGGTGTGGAGATTGGTGCCAAGACCTTCGGGGAACCACAATGTCATTGGAACAAAGTGGATCTTCAAGAACAAGCAAGATGCTCATGGGAACATCATTCGCAACAAGGCAAGATTGGTAGCACAAGGCTACTCCCAAGTCGAGGGCATCGACTACGGTGAAACCTTTGCTCCCGTTGCTCGTCTTGAATCCATTCATTTGTTGATTGCTTATGCTTCCCATCACACCTTTAAGTTGCAACAAATGGATGTGAAAAGTGCCTTTCTTAATGGTCCCATTAATGAGTTGGTTTATGTCAAGCAACCCCTCGGGTTCGAGGACCCCTACTTCCCGGATCACGTGTATCAACTCGATAAGGCACTCTATGGCCTTAAACAAGCCCCACGTGCGTGGTATGACCACCTTACCGAGTTGCTACAAGATCATGGATTTGAAGTAGGACAAATCGATCCCACTCTTTTTACTAAGAAGGTCAAAGGGGAGTTGTTTGTATGCCAACTATATGTTGATGATATTATCTTTGGTTCTCCTAACAAAGCTTTCAATGAGGAATTTGCCGCTCTCATGACCTCCAAGTTCAAGATGTCTTCGATGGGAGAGTTGAAGTTCTTCCTTGGTTTTGACATCAAACAACGAAGAGAAGGAACCTTCATCAACCAAGACAAATACACTCAAGACATGCTTAAAAGATTCAAGCTAAGTGATGTCAAGCCGGCTTCTACACCAATGCCTACCAAGTGCCAACTTGACATCGATCCCAATGGTAAAGCGGTGGATCAAAAGGTATATTGCTCCATGATTGGCTCCTTGCTTTACCTTTGTGCATCTAGATCGGATATCATGTTGAGTGTGGGGATGTGTGCACGGTTTCAAGCCGCACCAAAGGAAAGTCACTATGTGGCGGTCAAGAGAATCTTCCGATATTTGGCTCATACCCCAAACTTTGGCTTATGGTACCCAAGAGGAGCAAATTTCAAGCTTGAAGGTTTCACGGATTCCGATTGGGCAGGGGACAAAGTGGATAGGAAGTCCACTTCCGGAGGGTGCCAATTTCTTGGTTGCTCTTTGGTAAGTTGGTCTTCCAAGAAGCAAAGTTGTGTGTCCCTCTCATCCACCGAAGCGGAGTATGTGGCGGCCGGTAGTTGTTGTGCTCAACTCCTATGGATGAGGCAAACTTTAAAGGAGTACGGTGTCATTTGTGACAAAGTGCCTCTTTGGTGTGATAATGAAAGTGCCATCAAGATTTCTCTCAACCCGGTACAACACTTCAAGACGAAGCACATTGAGATTCGGTATCACTTCATCCGGGATCACATTAGGCGAGGGGAGATCGAGCTCCAGTATGTCAACACTCATGATAACCTTGCAGATATTTTCACGAAGCCCTTGGATGAAGCAAGATTTCGCGAGTTAAGGCATGAGCTAAATATCATTGATTTGAGCAATGTGACTTGAACCCGTACACCCCCCACCACACTCAACCTGTTGTCTAGTTTAGGTGTAGGCATGGACATAGGGGGAGTGGTGTTCTCTCAATGAACTCTCCCTCCCCCCATATGCATAAATCGATCACCTCTTTCACATTAGCCATTTTGAATGGTGCTTGTGCTTCAAAGACGAGTTTTGGTCATGGGCCCAAGGATAATTCTTCGCGGTGCCATACCATCCAACTCAAACATAGGTGGCTTCGGCCACCGCCCTCTCTCCTCGAGAGGCTTTATCGCTTGGTGGTTTCGTGTTGTCTTCTTGCCTCTGGTGTGTGTGTGTGTTCTTGTGTTTCTTGTGTGTGAAAAGTTTCCGTGCAAAGTCCTCTTCTTTTGTGTTGAAACTTGCGGTGTATTGAGCTCACGGTACTACCGCGGTCGGCCACGGTACTACCGGGCCTGCCACGGTACTACCACTAGTGGGAGCATGGTACTACCGTCACCACGCGGCAGTAATTTTTTACTGCCACCTGGTTGAGCGGTACTACCGCCTCGGCGCGGTACTTCCGCCCGAGCGGTACTACCGCGATGATACGCGGTACTACCGTGCCGGTTCGAGCGCGTGGGGATAAGGACGGGCAGGGGGAGTTCTAACTCCCCATACCCATTCGCTGTCCTCTCTCTCCACGTCGTCTCCTTCTCTCCCTCGCTCAATAACGGAGCCGGCGTTCGTCGCCGGATCTCCTCCACCGGCTGCCCTCCTGTGATTCCGACCGGTGGGATCGTTCCCGAGCACGTGCTCTTGCTATGGACCCAGGTTTTTCCCCAACTCCCTTTCCGTGTTGTTTGTGTTTAGTGTTTCTAGGTTTTGGGGGAAACTTGTGTGTTCTTGAGATTCCTAGGCTTAATCTCTGCAAAAGTAGGATGAAGGAGTGTGGTATTGCATAGGATCTACTTGTATTGTTGTCTTGCGCTAGATCGGATCACCGTAGCACCGCCATTGTTTCGCGGTTCTTTTTCAGATTCAAACCGACAGTTGGATCTGACGCGATGCGGTACTACCGCCCTTCGGGAGCGGTACTACCGCGCTCTGTGCGGTACTAAAAGTTTACTTCCGCTCCAACCACGGTACTACCGTGACATCGCACGGTACTACCATGTTTGGAGCAGTACTAATCTTTTAGTACCGCATGCAATGGCAGTTTTACCGTGGCTCACTTCTTTCGCATGCCAACTTCCTCGTATGTCTTCTATGGGTTTCTTGTGCTTGTTCGTGGCCTTTGCATTGATCCTTTCGCGTCTTTGGTGTTTTGCGTGTGTGTCTCAGGTGGTGGCTCTCGCTGGTCCAACCCCAGTCGTGACACTGGCTCCAAGCGTTTGCGCAACCCAGGAGAAGTACCAGAAGGCTCGTCTGCCTCCAAGCGCAATGTCAAGCACTCAGCTAGCAAGCACAAGGAGCCCGCTAAGGGCATGGATGAGATTACCCAAGCTGATTATGTCCGTCTCAGGCAGCTTCACCCTTATGTGCATCCGCGTGCCAACTTCAGAGGCTGTGAGTTGTTCTGGAACAAGCAACAGGTCAACATCTATCTGGATGTCATCAAGAACAAGCAGAACACCTATGTGGAGGTGAAGTGGATTGATATGCATCACATGAGGAAGGACAAGTTCCGTGACTACTTTGGAGAGGCTCTGGACTTGGTGGAGCAGTTTGGCATTGAGCATGTGATTACCTTCCACCTCGACTATGATCCTGAGCTCATATGTCAGTTCTTTGCCTCAGTCTACTTTCACTCCGATGAGGACCGGAGGATGACCTGGATGACCAACGGCCGTAAGCTATCTGCCACCTGGAAGGAGTTCATGGATCTCCTCCAGGTTCCTGATGATGGTCTCGACTCTCCAGTGGGTGTTCGCCCCCATGCCAATGCTGACTCTGCTAGCAAGGACAGACTTTCCCCTTTCATGGTTGAGAAGGCACTCGCCACTGGCAAGACAACTTTGGTGCTCAACCCTTTCTTGGATATCATGTATCGCATCTTCCGCAACTCCTTGTTCCCTCACATTGGTGATAAAGACAAGGTTCATGCCTATATGGTGGACATGATGCTCATCTGCGAGGATGCTCGTTCGTCTCAGTCACAGCCACTTGATGTCTCACACATCATGTGGTGTGAGCTCCGGTTTGTAGTGTTCAACCGCAAGGTGCCTATCTATGGGCCCTATCTGTTTCTGCTGATTTCGAAGACTTGGGAGAAGATGTTTCCTGCTGATGAGTTTCTTGCTCCTGACTGGGTTCGCCATGAGCCCATCTGCCTGCGTATCAAACCCAACTGGGCCAACACCACTACTCGCGCCGAGGCGACTGCTGCTCGGACTACTGTTGATGAGGAGGATGCTGGCCCCGAGGATGTTGCTGAGGGCCATGCTGCTAGACCTTCCCAGAGTGCCTCTATGCCATCATGGGCCAAGAAGCTGAAGGACAAGATGAAGACTCTTTTTTGCATGCAAGCCAAGGGGCAGTACAGGACTCACGTGGCGTCCAAGGAGAGTCGTCACCGGGACAACAAGATCTTGCAGCTCTATGGTGAGGCAGTGTCTGGCGGGTCTGAGGAGCACATCACTCCAGAAGCCGAGTGGATGGAGAAGCAGGGTTACAGGTGGACTGAGTCTGAGGAGGATGTCGAGGAGTCCATCCCTGCTGCCGAGGCGTCCGATGGAGAGGATTGGGACGAGTTCTCTGCTTGAGCCACCTCTTGTGTGTAGGTGTCCTCTCTGCCTTTTTGGCGTCTCGATGCCAAAGGCGGAGAGAGTGTAGGGATTTGCGAGTGTGTTGTGTGTTTGCTGCTTTCTCGTTTGTGTCGTGTGTTTGCTGCTTTCTCGGTTGAACCTCGGTAGCTTTACTTCATATGGTGTAAGACATGTGCACTCTATCTATCCTAGCGAGCTCGTGTTATATTGTGCTATTTTTATGCCTTGCTCTGCTTATTATCATGTCTTAGTCTCTAAAATATAGGGGGAGTGTTGATCCTAGTCTGTGTGCTATGCAGTCCAAAGCATTCATCTAAAGTGCACACATCTAGGGGGAGCCCATCTATATTTTAGAGAGGTGGGGTTTGCCCCTGCCCTAAATTATCTTATCCATATGCAAATCCCGTGTTGTCATCAATCCACCAAAAAGGGGGAGATTGTAAGGGCATATTCTTCCCTCATGTGTTTTGGTGATTAATGACAATGCTTTTGCGGATTAATCGTGTGCCTTGAGTTTCTCAGGTTATTCATATCTAGGCATGAGACGATGCGGTGCCCCTCGGAGACTATTGAAGTCGGCGTCGTTCTACGTTTCTCTTTGGTGGATTCGAGTCATAGGAGATCCGTACTATTAAGAGGGGGTCCGCGTCGGAAAGGTTTGGGTGGAATCAACACGTACACTTGTTCCTCTTTTCCCTGCATTTTGGAGGTTCCCTTTGTTATCATGGTTGTGCGGAAAGCTAACAACTACTGCTGTGCTTGCGGTAGTACCGCAAGTACAAGCGGTAGTACCGCTGGGAGTCACGGTAGTACCGCTCATCTGGAGCGGTAGTACCGCGGCTCCCTGGCCTTGTGCCGCTCCGGTACGGTAGTAGGGGCGGATGTAATTTTTTACATCCGCGCCCTCAACGGTAGTACCGCTCGCCCAGCGCGGTAGTACCGTGGAGGCCCACGGTAGTACCGCTCCCTAGGAGTCGTAGTACCGTGGCCCTCCTACCTAGTACCGCAGTGCCGCGGTAGTAGGCGCGGATGTAATTTTTTACATCTGCGCCCGCACGGTAGTACCGCGCCTCGCTGGCGGTAGTACCGCGTCGGATTTCTGTACCTCCTCTGGTTCAGCGAAAGTAGGCATGGATGTAATTTATTTCATCCGTGCCCTTCCCAGGCCGTAACTTTCCTGCCTTGCGGTAGTACCGCAGGTGGGTGCGGTAGTACCGCGCAAGCGGTAGTACTGCCCCCTTATCAGGCTAGTTCCGGTCTGTGTTACTGTCGCGGTAGTACCGTGGTTAGCCACGGTAGTACCGCATAGCCTCGCGGTAGTACCGCGCCCCTGGAGCGGTAGTACCGTGTGTCGCGGGCTGAACATGTGGATAACGGTTGGAATTTGTCCATGACTATAAAAGGGGCGTCTTCTACCTCTAGTTGACTACCTCTTACCTCTCCAAGCTCCATTGTTGCTCCAAGCTCCATTTCCACTCGATCTCTCTCCCTAGCCAATCAAACTTGTTGATTTGCTCGGGATTGGGTGACAAGTGCCCGATCTACACTTCCACCACAGGATATTTGATTCCCCCCACTTATCCCTTGCGGATCTTGTTACTCTTGGGTGTTGAGCACCCTAGACGGTTGAGGTCACCTCGAAGCCATACTCCATTGTGGTGAAGCTTCGTAGGTTTATTGGGAGCCTCCAAGTGTTGTGGAGATAGCCCCAATCTTGTTTGTAAAGGTCCGGTTGCCGCCTTCAAGGGCTCCAATAGTGGAATCACGGCATCTCGCATTATGTGAGGGAGTGAGGAGATTACGGTGGCCCTAGTGGCTTCTTGGGGAGCATTGTGCCTCCACACCGCTCTAACGGAGACGTACTTCCCCTTAAAAGGAAGGAACTTCGGTAACACATCCTCGTCTCCACCGGCTCCACTCTTGGTTATCTTATACCTTTACTTTTGCAAGCTTACTTGTGCTATATCCATTGCTTGCTTGTGTGCTCACTGTCTTTGCATCATATAGGTTGTCCATGTAGTTGCACATCTAGACAACCTATTTCATTGCAAGTTCTTAAATTGTTAAAGAAAAGTCTAAAAATTGTTAGTTGCCTATTCACCCCCCCCCCTCTAGTCAACCATATCGATCCTTTCAACCGTCGTCTAACAACATGATTTCCAGGACAGGGTTGCTATACCACTTTGGTGTGGAACGTGTCCTTGTGGTCCTACGAAGTTCAGTAGCAACTTGATCCGAAGTACCTTGATCATCATCATTAATTTCCTCTCCAGTCGGTGTAGGCACCACAGGAACATTTTCCTGAGCTGCACTACTTTCCGGTTCAAGAGGTAGTACTTCATCGAGTTCTACTTTCCTCCCACTTACTCCTTTCGAGAGAAACTCTTTTTCCAGAAAGGATCCGTTCTTGGCAACAAAGATCTTGCCTTCGGATCTAAGGTATAAGGTATACCCAATGGTTTCCTTAGGGTATCCTATGAAGACGCATTTTTCTGACTTGGGTTCGAGCTTTTCAGGTTGAAGTTTCTTGACATAAGCATCGCATCCCCAAACTTTTAGAAACGACAGCTTAGGTTTCTTTCCAAACCATAATTCATACGGTGTCGTCTCAACGGATTTAGACGGAGCCCTATTTAAAGTGAATGTAGCTATCTCTAGAGCGTATCCCCAAAATGATATCGGTAAATCGGTAAGAGACATAATAGATCGCACCATATCCAATAGAGTGCGATTACGATGTTCGGACACACCATTACGCTGAGGTGTTCCAGGCGGTGTGAGTTGTGAAACGATTCCACATTTCCTTAAGTGCGTACCAAATTCGTGACTTAAATATTCTCCTCCACGATCTGATCGTAAGAACTTTATTTTTCGATCACGTTGATTCTCTACTTCATTCTGAAATTCCTTGAACTTTTCAAAGGTCTCAGACTTGTGTTTCATCAAGTAGACATACCCATATCTACTTAAGTCATCAGTGAGAGTGAGAACATAACAATATCCTCCATGAGCCTCAAAGCTCATTGGACCACACACATCATCATGTATGATTTCCAATAAGTTGGTAGCTCGCTCCATTGTTCCGGAGAACGGAGTCTTGGTCATTTTGCCCATGAGGCATGGTTCGCATGTGTCAAATGATTCATAATCGAGAGACTCTAAAAGTCCATCAGCATGGAGCTTCTTCATGCGCTTGACACCAATGTGACCAAGGCGGCAGTGCCACAAGTATGTGGGACTATTGTTATCAACTTTACATCTTTTGGTATTCACACTATGAATATGTGTAACATTACGTTCGAGATTCATTAAGAATAAACCATTGACCATCGGGGCATGACCATAAAACATATCTCTCATATAAATAGAACAACCATTATTCTCGGATTTAAATGAGTAGCCATCTCGCATTAAACGAGATCCAGATACAATGTTCATGCTCAAACTTGGCACTAAATAACAATTATTGAGGTTTAAAACTAATCCCGTAGGTAAATGTAGAGGTAGCGTGCCGACAGCGATCACATCGACCTTGGAACCATTCCCGACGCGCATCGTCACCTCGTCCTTCGCCAGTCTCTGCTTATTCCACAGCTCCTGCTGTGAGTTACAAATGTGAGCAACGGCACCGGTATCAAATACCCAGGAGTTACTACGAGTACTGGTAAGGTACACATCAATTACATGTATATCAAATATACCTTTAGTGTTGCCGGCCTTCTTGTCCGCTAAGTATTTGGGGCAGTTCTGCTTCCAGTGACCCTTCCCTTTGCAATAAAAGCACTCAGTCTCAGGCTTGGGTCCATTCTTTGACTTCTTCCCGGCAACTGGCTTACCGGGCGCGGCAACATCTTTGCCGTCCTTCTTGAAGTTCTTCTTACCCTTGCCCTTCTTGAACTTGGTGGTTTTATTGACCATCAACACTTGATGTTCTTTCTTGATTTCTACCTCTGCTGACTTCAGCATTGAAAATACTTCAGGAATAGTTTTCACCATCCCCTGCATATTGTAGTTCATCACAAAGCTCTTGTAGCTCGGTGGGAGCGACTGAAGGATTCTGTCAATGACCGCCTCGTCCGGGAGGTTAATGTCCAGCTGGGACAGGCGGTTATGCAACCCAGACATTTTGAGTATGTGCTCACTGACAGAACTATTTTCCTCCATCTTACAACTATAGAACTTGTCGGAGACCTCATATCTCTTGACCCAGGCATGAGCTTGGAATTTTCAGCTCTTCGAACATCTCATATGCTCCGTGTTCCTCAAAACGCTTTTGGAGCCCCGGTTCTAAGCTGTAAAGCATGCCGCACTGAACGAGGGAGTAATCATCAGCACGTGACTGCCAAGCGTTCATAACGTCTTGGTTCTCTGGGATGGGTGCTTCACCTAGCGGTCCTTCTAGGACATATGCTTTCTTGGCAGCTATGAGGATGATCCTCAGGTTCCGGACCCAGTCCGTATAGTTGCTGCCATCATCTTTCAGCTTGGTTTTCTCTAGGAACGCGTTGAAGTTCATGTTGACATGAGCGTTGGCCATTTGATCTACAAGACATATTTTGCAAAGATTTTAGACTAAGTTCATGATAATTAAGTTCATCTAATCAAATTATTTAATGAACTCCCACTCAGATTTGACATCCCTCTAGTCATCTAAGTGTTACATGATCCGAGTCGTCTAGGCCGTGTCCAATCATCACGTGAGATGGACTAGTCATCATCGGTGAACATCTCCATGTTGATCGTATCTTCCATACGACTCATGTTCGACCTTTCGGTCTCTGTGTTCCGAGGCCATGTCTGTACATGCTAGGCTCGTCAAGTTAACCCTAAGTGTTTTTGCATGTGTAAAACTGTCTTACACCCGTTGTATGTGAACGTAAGGATCTATCACACCCGATCATCACGTGGTGCTTCGAAACGACGAACTTTAGCAACGGCGCACAGTTAGGGGGAACACTTTCTTGAAATTATTATAAGGGATCATCTTATTTACTACCGTCGTTCTAAGTAAACAAGATGCATAAACATAATAAACATCACATGCAATTATATAGTAGTGACATGATATGGCCAATATCATATAGCTCCTTTGATCTCCATCTTCGGGGCTCCATGATCATCTTCGTCACCGGCATGACACCATGATCTCCATCATCGTTTCTCCATGAAGTTGCTCGCCAACAATTACTTCTACTACTATGGCTAACGGTTTAGCAATAAAGTAAAGTAATTACATGGCGTTAAATCATTGACACGTAGGTCATACAATAATTAAGACAGCTCCTATGGCTCCTGCCGGTTGTCATACTCATCGACATGCAAGTCATGATTCCTATTACAAGAACATGATCTCATACATCACAATATATCATTCATCATTCATCACAACTTTTGGCCATATCACATCACAAAGCAATTGCTGCAAAAACAAGTTAGGTGTCCTCTAATTGTTGTTGCATCTTTTACGTGGCTGCAATTGGGTTCTAGCAAGAACATTTTCTTACCTACGAATAACCACAACGTGATTTTGTCAACTTCTGTTTACCCTTCATAAGGACCCTTTTCATCGAATCCGCTCCAACTAAAGTGGGAGAGACAGACACCCGCTAGCCACCTTATGCAACTAGTGCATGTCAGTCGGTGGAACCTGTCTCACGTAAGCGTACGTGTAAGGTCGGTCCGGGCCGCTTCATCCCACAATACCGCTGAAGCAAAATAAGACTAGTAGTGGCAAGCAAGTTGACAAGATCTACGCCCACAACAGATTTGTGTTCTACTCGTGCAATAGAGAACTACGCATAGACCTAGCTCATGATGCCACTGTTGGGGAACATTGCATAAAATAAAAAAATTCCTATGTTCACCAAGATCAATCTATGAGTTCATCTAGCAACGAGAGAGAGAGAGATGCATCTACATACCCTTGTAGATCGCGTGCGGAAGCGTTCAAGAGAACGAGGTTGAGGGAGTCGTTCTCGTCGTGATCCAAATCACCGGAGATCCTAGCGCCAAACGGACGGCACCTCCGCATTCAACACACGTACGGTCAGCGTGACGTCTCCTCCTTCTTGATCCAGCAAGGGGGGAAGGAGAGGTTGATGAAGATCCAGCAGCACGACGGCGTGGTGGTGGATGCAGCAGGGCTCCGGCAGGGCTTCGCGAAGCAACTACGGGAGGAGGAGGTGTAGCAGGGAGGGGAGGGAGGCGCCAGGGTGTTAGGTGCGGCTGCCCTCCCACCCCCCTCTTTATATAGGGACCCAAGGGGGGGCGCCGGCCCTAGAGATGGGATCTCTAGGTGGCGGCGGCCAAGGGGGGTGGAGTGCCCCCCCAAGGCAAGTGGAGGCGCCCCCCTCCCCTAGGGTTCCCAACCCTAGGCGCAGAGGAGGGCCCAGGGGGGCGCACCAGCCCACTAGGGGCTGGTTCCCCTTCCACTTCAGCCCATGGGGTCCTCCGGGATAGGTGGCCCCACCCGGTGGACCCCCGGGACCCTTCCGGTGGTCCCGGTACAATACCGGTGGACCCCGAAACTTTCCCGATGGCCGAAACTCGACTTCCCATATATAATTCTTTACCTCCGGACCCTTCCGGAACTCTTCGTGACGTCCGGGATCTCATACGGGACTCCGAACAACTTTTGGTTTGCTGCATACTCATATTCATACAACCCTAGCGTCACCGAACCTTAACTGTGTAGACCCTACGGGTTCGGGAGACATGTAGACATGACCGAGACGGCTCTCCGGTCAATAACCAACAGCGAGATCTGGATACCCATGTTGGCTACCACATACTCCTTGATGATCTCATCAGATGAACCACGATGTCGAGGATTTAAGCAACCCCGTATACAATTCCCTTTGTCAATCGGTATGTTACTTTCCCGAGATTCGATCATCGGTATCCCAATACCTCATTCAATCTCGTTACCGACAAGTCACTTTACTCGTACCGTAATGCATGATCCCGTGACCAGACACTTGGTCACTTTGAGCTCATTATGATGATGCATTACCGAGTGGGCCCAGAGATACCTCTCCGTTATACGGAGTGACAAATCCCAGTCTCGATCCGTGTCAACCCAACAGACACTTTCGAAGAAACCTGCAGTGCACCTTTATAGTCACCCAGTTACGTTGTGACGTTTGGTACACCCAAAGCACTCCTACGGTATCCGGGAGTTACACGATCTCATGGTCTAAGGAAAGATACTTGACATTGGAAAAGCTCTAGCAAACAAACTACACGATCTTTGTGCTATGCTTAGGATTGGGTCTTGTCCATCGCATCATTCTCCTAATGATGTGATCCCATTATCAATGACATCCAATGTCCATAGTCAGGAAACCATGACTATCTGTTGATCAACGAGCTAGTCAACTAGAGGCTCATTAGGGACATGTTATGGTCTAAGTATTCACACGTGTATTATGATTTCCGGATAATACAATTATAGCATGAATAAAAGACAATTATCATGAACAAGGAAATATAATAATAATCCTTTTATTATCGCCTCTAGGGCATATTTCCAACACTGAATACACAAAATTATTTGAGGATCTCATGGCTGATGTTCAAGAGGAAAATCCAGAGCTGGGAGAATCTTGGTTTGTCAGATGTTATGTCAATGGGTTAAGAGAGGGAATAAAGTTCCAAATCAGACCTCTGAGACCCCAAACACTGGCAGATGCTTATTGGTTAGCTAGAGATGTGGAACCCTGTCATCCACCTGTAGTAGCTACTGCAAAAAGGACAACTGTTCCTTACAACAATTACTATTAGAAGAGCAATACAAATTATCCCCCCAAAGTGAATGTTGTCCCTGTTACACAACAACAGCTTCCTGTCAGACACACTGAACCTCCTGTCAGTAATGTTCAGAAAATCAGAAAAGTGGGAGAATGCTGGAGATGTGGTGACAAATGGGTACATGGTCATAAATGTAAATTAGTACCCATGTCTAGGCAATGCAACAGGAACAAGAGGAACAAGTCACTTATGACATTGAGGAACAACTGTTAGAAGAGCAAACAGAACAAGTGACTGAAGTTGATCAAGCTATGTTCATCTCTGCCTTTGCAATGGGTCAGCAACTTGCAGTCCCAACACCTACAGTAATTATCCATATAAATGGAAAAAGAGCAGTGGCACTGTTGGATTCAGGCAGTACCACATCATTCATAAATCAAGACTTTGCTGTTAAAGCAAACTGCAACTTGCTACCTGTCAAAGAAGAATTGCAGTTGCCGGGGGAGGCATACTAACATCTTCTGCAGTTGTCCCTAACTGCCAGTTTCAGATATCTAAAATGACACTTTCACACAGTTTTAGGACTCTGGCATTACCTAGTCATGATGCAATTTTGGGATATGATTGGTTTACTGCTGTTAGCCCTATTTCCTTTGACATTCCTGCAAAACAGTTCAGTTTTACACATGAAGGAAAGCAGACAGTATACACAGCAGTATTCACTACTCTTGCTAGTCTAAAAGAGGTACCTGTTAAGAAAGTGAAGAAACTGTTGGACAAAGGGCCTGAAGTTTTCTTGTGTCAAGTCAATAACATACTCATGGATGCACCAGAAGATTTTAAAACTCCCCCACAAATACAGAAATTACTGTTGGAGTATGCTGACCTATTTGAAGAGCCTAAAACCTTGCCTCCTCATAGGGCCCTGGACCACACCATTCCTTTGGTAGAGGGTGCTACACCACCACAAGTGAGACCTTACAGGGTGCCTCAGAACCAAAAAAGAGAAATGGAGGAGCAGATCAAAAAGTTGCTAGCTGCACATCTCATCAGACACAGTCAAAGCCCCTTTGCAGCTCCTGTCATACTAGTCAAAAAGAAAGATGGATCAATGAGACTATGCATAGACTACAGAAAACTGAATTCTCTTACAATTAAAAACAAATTTCCCATACCTGTCATAGAGGACCTTCTGGATGAATTGCATGGAGCAAAGTATTTCACAAAGCTGGATTTAAGGTCAGGCTACCATGAAATAAGAATGTCACCAGCAGATATCCATAAAACTGCATTCAGGACATTCTTGGGTCATTTTGAATTCCTGGTTATGCCTTTTGGCCTGTCCAATGCTCCAGGCACCTTCCAGGAGTTAATGAACACTATATTTGCTCCTTATTTGAGGAAATTTGTGTTGGTTTTCTTTGATGATATATTGATCTTCAGTAAGAACCTCACTGAGCACTTGGAACATATCAAGCTGGTACTGGATCTTTTGAGAGAACATCAGTTGTTTGCCAAAATGTCCAAGTGTGTTTTTGCAGCTCAGAAGGTAGAATATTTAGGGCATGTGATTTCTGCAGATGGAGTAGCTACTGACCCACAAAAGATATCTGCAATAGCTGATTGGCCAGTTCCTGAGAACATAACCAAACTTAGAAGATTTTTGGGTTTAGCAGGCTATAATAGAATATTTATAAAGGGTTATGGTATTATATGCAGGCCTTTGCATGATCTGCTCAAAAAGGGAAATTTCAAGTGGCTACCTGAACATACTAAAGCCTTTCAACAATTGAAACAAGACTTAACTACTGCTCCAGTTTTTGCCCTGCCAGATTTTTCCAAACCATTCATTCTGGAAATTGATGCATCAGGCAAAGGAATTGGGGCTGTCCTAATGCAGCAAGGCAGACCAATTTCTTTCTACAGCTCATCCCTATGCCCAAGGAATGCAGCTATGTCTACATATGAAAAGGAGGCCCTAGCAATTTTGGAAGCTCTCAAAAGATGGAGACATTATCTGTTAGGGAAAGAGTTGATCATTAAAACAGATCAACAATCACTCAAATTCATTACTGATCAAAGAATCACTGAAGGAGTCCAACACAAACTAATGATGAAGCTGCTGGAATTTAATTTCACTATTCAGTACAAAAAGGGAATTCAAAACAAAGTGGCTGATGCTCTGTCAAGAATTCTCCCTAAATGCATGGCTATCTCTGCAGCTACACCCACTTGGGCAGAAGACTTGGTGGCAAGCTATCAGCAAGACCCTACCAGCTTGCAGTTACTGGAAAAACTCCTCATTCAAGGGAGTAACAAATTACCAGATTATTCTCTAGCAGCTGGAATTATAAGATACAATGGAAAAATTTATGTGGGCAACTCTCCTGAATTGCAGCAAAAACTACTGGCAGCCTTGCACAGTTCCCCTGTAGGGGGGCCATTCAGGTAGAAGAGCAACCTATCATAGGGTAAAAAGCATTTTCTACTGGCCTGGTCTAAAGGCAGCCGTAGAAGCCTTCATTGCTGCTTGCCCTGTTTGTCAGAGAGCTAAGCATGAGAATTGCTTACAACCAGGATTGCTAGAACCTTTACCTGTTGCTGATATGGACTGGCAGCACATCTCAATGGACTTTATTGAGGGACTTCCTAAATCACAAGGGAAAGATGTGATCATGGTGGTAGTGGACAGGTTTACCAAATACTCTCACTTCATTCCATTGTCTCATCCCTACTCAGTACTCAGTGTGGCTCAAGCATTTGTGGATAATATCGTCAGATTTCATGGCCCTCCAAAATTAATTATATCTGACAGAGATAGAATTTTCACCAGCCAACTATGGAGGGATATCTTTTCTGCATTGAAAGTGGAACTCAGATACAGTACTGCCTACCATCCTCAAACTGATGGTCAGACTGAGCATGTCAATCAGTGTTTGGAAACGTATCTGAGATGCATGACTACATCTGCTCCTACTAAGTGGTTGTCCTGGCTCTCATTGGCAGAATTCTGGTATAACTCAACTTACCACACTGCCATTAAAATGTCCCCCTTCCAAGCCCTGTATGGATTTTCTCCTCCTCTCATATCAGAATTGGCAATACCTGGACCTGAGGATGAAGAAGCACAAGACTTCTTAACGGCCAAACAGCAGATCCTACAACAACTCAAAGCTAATCTGGAATTGGCACAAAACAGAATGAAGAAGTATGCTGAAACTAATAGAATTGAGAGAAGTTTTCAGGTGGGAGATCCAGTATATTTAAAAATGGCTCCATACAGATTAGCAGCCTTTGGATTCAGAGGTGATTTAAAGTTTCAAAACAAATTCTATGGCCCATTTTTCGTCATTCAGAGAGTGGGCAATGCAGCTTACAAATTGCAGTTGCCTAGTGGGGTGCAAATACACCCAGTGTTCCATGTGAGCCAGTTAAAGAAGCACATTGGGGATAAGTCTATACCTGATCATAAACTACCACTTGTGAACCAGGATGGAACAATCAGAATGGGACCAGAGGAAGTGTTAGAAGTTCGACAAGTCCCTCGACACAACTTACCAGTGGTGCAGTGGCTTATCAAATGGATCAACTTGCCGACAACCGACGCAACATGGGAAGACGCGGATTTTATCAAGTACACATTTTTGGAGTTCTTCAGCAACACTACGAGAGCGTGGCGTGCGGCAGCAGCAACACTGTGAGGACACGTCGAGACTCAAGGAGGGGGCAATGTCAGGCCCGTTGCGCGTGTAGTTACATCTTCAGTTAGCTGTAGTTGTTAGGTTCAGTAGTTGGACGGCTAAGATCGCTCCTCACCTTTTCAACGCTCGTCGCTAGCCGTTAGATCTTACTGTTCCGTTTCATGCCGTTACTGTTACTTTTCAGACTGTTGCCGGGAGGCTGTCCACCTATAAAGGTAGCCGGGTTGTGGCTGGCCAGAGTATCGAATCTTCTATGGAATTGCCTTGATGGCTAAGCAAACATACAGCTAATACAAATATCCCAGATCTGGGCTAGTTTTCCCCATTTCTTCCTCCCAAATTCCCTAGTCTACTCTCTCGATTATAGCCCGGTCCTGACACCGTCCGCTCGCCGCCCCCGCTCCCCTCCCTCTTCCCCGCCCCGTCCGCTCGCCCCCCCCCTCGGGCGACGGGCGGGCCTCCGGCCCCCTCCTCCACCCCCACCTCCCCGACCCTCTTCCCCTGCCGCCGGGCCCTGCTCACGCGGAGCCGGCGGCGGCGGGCCGTTCTTTCCCCGCACGCGCATCGGGAGGCGCAGGGGCCTCCCGATGGCGGCGGTGCTGCTCGGCGGCAGTGGATCCAGCGGCGGCGTGGCCCTTTGGGTGGCGCAGTGTCGGATGGCGAGGTGGCGACGACGTGGTTGCTTGGCGGCGGGGCATCGTGGTGGCTGGCGACGGTGCCCTCCTGACCCAGATCGGGGTCCTTTTGGGCTCATCTGGGTCTGGACGGGCCTAGCTGGGGTTTCTCGCTGCGTCTCCGGTGGACGGCGGGGCGACTCGTGCGGGGAGTGGCGGCGTCGGCGGCTCATGTACTGCAACGCAGCGACGGGGGCTTCACGAGCCCGTTGCCGGCTTGGCCGGGTCCAACTGGGCCTTCGGCGCGGGGACAAGACATGGTTTCGGGGGGAGCTGGAGCCAGCACGAGTGCCGGTCGTGGCCATGGGCCACTTCTCCACCTCCCCTTTCTCCTGGTCGATTGGGTCGCGGGTGCCTGGTTTGCCCCTGTTGCTACGTCCGACCGGTTCCTGCCATGGGCGGTGGAGGCTGTCCCCTCCCGCATGGTTGTTGTTGTTGCCGCTCCTCGTTCCTGGTTACCTCCTATGTTCCTATCGGTCTCGCTTCGTTTGCCACTGTGAGACAACGATGGGGACTGCACAGTCGTGGTGGCGCATGTTGGTGGGCAGCGTGTTTGGTGGCACGCGATGGATCGCCTGGGGTCTTGGGTGGTTGGTGGTCAGGAGAAATCCTTGTCGGCTTGTCCGACACCGACGCAGTGACGCCTATGGGTGCCGCCATGCCTTCCCGAAGGGCGTCGGTTTTACCCCTTCCCCTGCACCCCTCTGTGTACCTGGGGAAACCCAAGGACTTGTCCGGGCAGCAGCAGCGTTGGCGTCACGATCCTTCTTGAAGGTGTTGCTTGGTATGCGACGGTCCGGAAGTGCTTGGAGTGTGGTGAAATTCTCTGGTGGCCGCAGCGGTTGCGGGTCTCCATCGTTTCCGTTGAGCCGTCGTTCTTCACATTGTTTCTTCTTTTTCTGTTTTCTCTTTCGTTTTTTTTGGCGTGACTGTGCTACTTTCGTCCCAGCACCTATCGTTGACTGTATCGGTGATGGTTGCTTTATAATACAAAGCGGGAGAAACCCTTTTTAGTAGAGTGGCTAAAGCAACGGAGCGGCGAAAGGAAAGAGAGCTCCTCATCGCTCGTGAGCCCACACGCACGCTCGAGTGGGGCCAGCTCAACGCGCATTTTTGAAAGTTAATGACTTTGGAAAAAAATCATTGACTCTGAAAAAATAAACACAAATTTGAAAAGGATCATCGAATTTTTAAAAAATCACTGATTTTGAAAAGGTTCATAAATTCAAAAAAGGCATGTGGACTTGCAAACGTTCATTTGTTAAAAAAAGGTTCACTCAGACAAAAGTTCAGTGGACTTGAAAAAAGGTTCATGGATTTATTTTAAAGTTCACAGAGGTTTT
>NC_041391.1:170411313-170441230 GCF_002162155.2 Triticum dicoccoides | reverse complement strand
CGTCCCCTCCCCCCGCCGTAGCCAAATCTCGCTGGTGAGGTCGTCCTCCACACCACGGCCGGCGATTTCCCCCACACACGACCACCTCCCATCCGCAGCTCCAGCTATTCTCCCAGTGCGCCGTTTCCAGCACCAGCAATCCCCCAGCTCTGACAGACGAGCTGCATAGCTTCGACGGCGAGGCACACCTCACAACACAGGGGATGCTGGAACCGGCGTCTAATTTTGCTGCAACCGACAAATCCAGAGCTGGAACCAGCATGTAGGTTTGGTGCATCGCCTGGAGTGTTTTCCATGTCGCCGTCGGCGGCCGCCTCATTTTGTTGCAAACGACGAGGCAAAAGCTTCTTTTCGCAAGAGTTTTTGCTACCACGGCAACCGGCGGAAGCAGTGACCAGCAATGCTTTTCCAGCAAATGATTTTTGTCCCGGCAAACCCAGAGCTGGAACCAGCTTTTGTTTTTGCTACAACCTGCAAATCGAGAGCTGGAACCAACAACCTTTTTTGTTGGAATCAAAGGAAGCAGGGGCTTCAACGGATGTACGTCAGAGCTGCAACCAGTGCTGAAAAATGCTACATCCGGTAGCCATGAAAGCTACAACCAGCTTGAAAAAAGCTGCAACTGGATATGAGGTAGTTGGGGGTCGGCATCTCGCAGCGACAAAAAGCTGGAACCGACTTGGAGGAAAGCTACAACGCGCTTCTAAAAAAGCTTCAAACCGAGAACGGCTAGCTAACAATGGTGAGCGGCGGCGACGGAGCTGCATGGCGCGCGGTGCTGCGACGGGCACGCGGCGAGCTATGATGGCGGACTGCGACAATGCTGGAACCCTCACCCGGCAGTGCTGCAACCAGAGGGAGGGAGACACGCCCGGCCCGATGGAGCTGCATACGGCGAACGCCCCAGGTGAGCTGCGACGGCGAGCAGCCCCGGCGAGCTGCGACGGCGAGCTGCGACGGCGAGCGGCCCCGGTGAGCTGCGACGCGGCGTCCAAGGGCGAGCACGAGGAGGCTGACCCGCGGAGATCCGTTTTTTTCCTGTGTTTACGCGTGCGTGCGGGAGGAAGAAGAAGCCGGGCGGCGATTCGTTTTTTTTACCTGGATCCAACGACCCGCGCGGCTCACATCCAACGGCCCGGGCTAGACCGGCCGAAACTTTCGGCCGGCGCACCGGCGCCTATCAGCGCCCTTGTACAAATGTTCTTTAAACTTCGTCTGAAGCGCTAAATAGGAGTTGGTGAAAGGAAACCTCATTTCATTAAGAGCAACTGATTAAGAGGTACCCTTGCGGAGCCCTCATGGGTCATTTTAATGGGCTAAGAGGTGCCCCCAGTCACGGCCATGTGTCGTGTGATGGGCACTCTTTCAAGATTTTTTTTATTTATCTGTACATGTTTTCAGGTTTTAGATAGTTTTTTCTGATATTTTTCAGCTTTTCGATTTTCACTCGGTTTTCCTTTGGTTTTGGACAGAAAAGTAGACAAAAATTGCGTGATTTTTTAGTTGCTTCTCATGAAGGCACAGATTTACATCCGCGAGAAGCACATTTGTACCTCTCAGAAAGGAGAAAAGGCCGTGCTTCTTTGCTTTCACGAGAAGCACAAATTTGCTTCTTCTTTCACTTTTGTTCTTAATTTATTGTTTTTTTATGTTTTTATAATTATTTTTTTTGCTTGGTATATGAACATATATTCACACGTGCATGACCAATTTTTTTTCAAACACAGAATTTTTTTTAAATACACGACAAACATTTTGTAAACACGTATTTAGCACTTTTGTAAGACATGGCGAAAGTTTGTCAAGTACGTAATGGATATCTTTTAAGTACGCAGATTTTTTTCCAGACCAAGTATACATATATTTCCAATAAAATGGAAGAAATATTTGTAAATATGTGATGAACATTTTTCAAATACGAGATAAAATTTATATGAATAGTTGTAATTATTTTCAAAATATTTTAAAACTTTTATAATTTTATTTTTCTAAATTTATATTTAATTTTTCAGAAAACCCAGGCAGCAAAGTGGCACGAGATGAGGCGGCGCTAGTACAGTGCTACGAGAGGAGGAGGGGGGGGGCACTTCCGGTGAGAGTGCCCAATGCTACAGAGTCGCGATTAGAGATGGCGGCAGAATGGCGAAAGGAAAGAGAGCTCCTCAGCGGCTGTGAGCCGCCTATCGAAAGCAGCACGCATGCGCATGCTCGCGTGGGGCAGCCCAACATGCATTTTTGAAAGTTCATGACTTTGAAAAAAATCATGAATTTTGAAAAAAATAATCACAAATTTGAAAAAAGGATCAACCAATTTTTCAGAAATCTCTTATTTTGAAAAATGTTCATAAATCTAGAAAATGTATGTGGATTTGGAAATGTTCATGTGTTTAGAAAAAGTTCACAGATTCGGAAAATAATTCATGGATTTCAAAAAAATTCAATGGTTTTGAAAAAAGGTTCATGGATTTTTTTAAAAGTTCATGAATTTACAAAAGGTTTTTTATTTCAGAAAGTTCACACATTTCAAAAAGAAAAAAAAGAAAAAGGAAAAAAGGGAAGAAAAACAAAAAGAAAAAGAGACAAAGCCATTCAAAAAACCAAAAAAAATGAACAAAAGAAGGGACGGAAACTACCAAGAAGCTTGCAAAACCGGAGTTGGTGCTTTATACAAGCCGGCTAATAAAAAATCAGGAGGGGTGTGTGCGGTTTGTACAAATGGCCTTTAAACTTATGTGTATTTGGAAACGTTCATGGTTTCAAAAAAGGTTCATGGACTTGAAAAAAGTTCAGTGGTTTTGACAAAAGGTTCACGGATTTTTTAAAAGTTTGTGAGTATAAAAAAGTTTTTGAATTCAAAAAAGTTCACACATTTAAAAAAGAAGAGAAGGAAAAGGAAAAAGGAAAGAAAAATAAAAAGAGATAAAACCATTCAAAAAACAAAAGATGAATAAAAAAGGGACGAAAGCTTCTAGAAGCTTGCAAAATCAGGGCAGGAATGCTTCCTGTTGGTGCTTTATACAAACCGGCCAATAAAGAGTCTATCGAGGGGAGGGGCTTGTGCGCGTTTGTACAAATGGCCTTTAAACCTCGCATGAAGCGCTAAATAGGAGTTGGTGAAAGGAAATCTCCATTCATTGAGAGCAACTAATTAAGTGGTACCCTAGAGAAGCCCTCACGGGTCATTTTAGTGGGCTAAGAGTGCGTTAAGTGATGCGTCCAGTCGCTACCACGTGTTGTGTGATGGGCTAAGAGCATGCTAAGTGGAGGTATGAACACGTTAAGTGGAGCTCGCAGGGGCCATTTTAGTGGGCTAAGAGCACGTTAAGTGGTGCGTCCAGTCGCCACCGAGTATCATGTGTAGGGCACTCTTTCAAGTTTTTTTTTAATTTATCTGCACATGTTTTCAGGTTTTCGATAGGTTTTTTTTTGGTATTTTTCAGCTTTACAGTTTTCGCCTGGTTTTCCTTTGGTTTTGGACAAAAAGATAGAAAAAAATTGCCTGGGGTTTCTGAAAAACAAAATTTTAAATTTTTAAAAAATGATAAAAGTTTAAAATATTTGTAAAATAATCACAACTGTTCATATAAATGTTTTTCTCGTATTTAAAAAATATTCATCACATATTTAAAAATATTTGTTCCATTTTATTGAAAAAATCTGCTTACTTGCTCTAGAAAAATTCTGCGTACTTAAAGATATTCATAACGTACTTGAAAAATGTTCGTCATGTATTATAGAAGTGCTAATTACATGTTTACGAAATGTTTGTCGTCTATTTTAAAAATGTGTTTAAAAAAAATTGGTCGTGCACATGTGAATATATGTTCATATACAAAGCAAAAGAAAATCTAATTATAAAAACATAATAAAAACAATAAATCAAGAAGGAAAGTGGCAAAAAGAAGCACATTAAAGGGAAAATGGACAAAAATTAAAAGGGAAAAGGAAACGCGAGCAAAAAAACATACATGGCACGACCGACTGAAATAAAAACTACATGAAGAAAAACCAGTAGGAAATCTTCTGATTCTTCTGATTTACATTGTCTCGAGGATGGCAAATCGAACATTTTTCATGGCAAGCATGGCAAATCCTAGCAAAAAAATAAACTGGATGGATTAGACATGCTTGCTAAAGAAAATTACCATCCTTGAACAACATAAATTGCCATGGAAAAACGTTTGATTTGACATGCTCTCCCAGCGAACGTTCGCTGGCTATCAAAATCCTTAAGAAAATTGTCTTGGTCTAATATCTCCCTCTGTAAACTAATCAACATCACCGTTGTATTCAACAATATTAATACAAAATTACTCCATCTGTAAACTAATATAAGACCGTGATCACTATTTTAGTGATCTAAATGGTCTTACATTAGTTCACAGAGCGAGTATTTAGCATCACCATTGCCAGCACCCCAAGTTACTTAACAGCTTGAGAATTCAGATGGCAGCCACAAAGGGTCACTGTCCATTGTCCGCAATAATAGTGCGCCAGTGGAGCCATTTAGAAAAAGAAGAGCAAACGTAAACATCGGACGAAGCTCGCACGCACGCGTGACAAGGGCAAGTAAACGCCCCCAGGTCAAGAAGGGGATGGAGGAGACCGCACGGATCAACCACCCACCCCGTCCATTAAGCCAGGAAGCCAGGAAACAGCACTTTCTTCCTGCCCTCCACTTGGCCTTTGTCTACACAACTGACTGAGACCACCATGATTGCCCTCGATCGCAGGCGCCTTTCGGTACGATCTTCCTGGCGTGCTATCTCGCCCTTTGGATCTTCGCAAAATCTTCACCGACTGCTTCTTTCCCGGATGCCCAGCTTCTCTTTCCTGTTCACAAAAGGATGCATCAAGAACTGATATTTTTTTCATTAGTATTAGTGGGAAAAGCTGAGATTTGTTTGGTGAAACCGGTAAGGCAAGTGATGTCAGGTCAACAAAATTATTGCTTGAAGTAACAATTCTAGACAGACTGGGCCAAGAACGAGTGGACGCCTGCAAGAGGAATATTCTGTGCGGTCGGTATTCAGTAAGATTTGGAAATTGACTTGTGAGTGGATTATAGCAGGCAGCCGTGAGTGAAACGTCACACAGTGTGAACCACCCATTGTTTTCTTTGTGCTGACTACGACTGCGAGGACCAAAGCATAATGGGAGCATGACCTTTCTTCCCCCCTCATGGTACTTCATGATTACCGTACCATTGATGTCTTATCCAGGCAGGGCACAACATAAGCTCTGGTTTCCGTCCTAGTTTCACCAGGAAACCATGCAGATACTTCAGTTCTCAAACAAGAGACAGAGCAAGAAATTGCACATACCTTGCTTTGGCCTTGCTCTTGTGCTGCTGATCTCCTTGGCCTCTCCAGCCAGTTCCTGCACCGAGCATGAGGAGGCCTCCCTTCTCCAGTTCCATGCCGGGCTCTCGTGGGACGGCGGCCTCGCCGTGACTTGGCGGAGCAACAAGGACTGCTGCACTTGGGAAGGGATCATCTGCAGCAGTCCTAATAGGACGGTCACTGATGTTTCGCTGGCTTCTCGAGGCCTCGAGGGGTCCGTCTCGCCGTTCCTTGGCAACCTCACCAGCCTCTTGCACCTCACAACTCGCTGTCCGGTGGCCTGCCGCTGGAATTGGTGTCGTCCAGCAGCATCACTATACTTGATGTTAGCTTTAACCAGCTCAATGGAACAATCCACGAGTTGGCATCTCCAACCCCTGCCCGGCCTCTCCAGGTACTGAACATCTCGAGCAACTTATTTGCAGGACAGTTTCCATCCACCACATGGGAAGCAATGAAGAATCTGAGAGCACTCAACGCCAGTAACAACAGCTTTACAGGGCAGATACCAGCTAATTCTGTAACAGCTCTCCATCATTCGCTGTGCTTGATCTGTGTTTGAATAAATTCACTGGCAACATCCCAAAACGGATCGGTGATTGCTCCAAGTTGAGAGAGCTCAGGGCGGGGTACAACAATCTCAATGGAACACTTCCAGATGAACTCTTCAATACTGCCACACTGGAGTACCTTTCTTTTCCTAACAATGGTTTACATGGAGCTCTTGATAGTACACGCATATCCAACCTCAGAAATCTTGTAACTCTTGATCTTGGAGGGAACAGATTCAGTGGAAAGATTCCAGATTCTATAGGCCAGCTCAAGAAATTGGAGGTGTTCCATTTGGACAACAACAAATTGTCAGGAGAGCTGCCATCAGCTCTAAGCAACTGCACGAATCTCATAGCAATTGACCTCAAGAACAACAATTTCAGTGGACAGCTTGCCAAGGTCAATTTCTCCAACCTGCCCAATCTACAGACATTGGATGTTTACTTAAACCTCTTTAACGGCACAGTTCCAGAAAGCATATACTCTTGCAGCAATCTGACAGCACTGCGGGTATCTAGTAACAAATTAGGTGGGCAGCTTTCACCAAGAATAACTGATCTGAAGCACCTCACCTTCTTATCACTTGCTACAAACTCCTTCAGAAACATCACAAATGCACTTCACATCCTTAAGAGCTGCAGGAACCTTACCACACTGCTTATCGGCGGAAACTTCAAGCAAGAGCTCATGCCAGAGAATGACAGAATTTATGGCTTTGAGAAGCTCCAGATTTTGGACATCGGATATTGCCAGTTGTCAGGAAAAATACCTCTATGGATATCAAGGCTCACAAATTTGGAGATCTTACTTTTAAATAGCAATCGACTCACTGGACCGATACCAGGCTGGATCAACTCCCTAAGCCATCTCTTCTTTATGGATGTGTCAAACAACAATCTTACAGGAGAAATCCCATTAACCTTGATGGAGATGCCAATGCTAAAATCAATTGAAAATGCAACTCAATGGGACCCAAGGGTCTTTGAGTTGCCTGTTTACAGTGGTCCATCACTTCAATACCGTGTTGTTACATCTTTTCCAACGGTGTTGAATCTAAGCAACAATCAGTTCACTGGTGTGATTCCCCCACAGATTGGTCAGTTGAAAGTGCTTGTTGTACTTGATTTAAGTTTCAACAAGTTATCCGGACAGATCCCACTGTCGATTTGCAACCTCACAAACTTGCAGGTGCTAGACTTGTCCAGCAACAGTCTAACAGGTGCTATCCCAGCTGCATTGAATAGCCTACACTTCCTTTCAGCATTCAGCATTTCGAACAATGACCTAGAAGGGCCTATTCCATCTGGAGGCCAGTTCAATACATTTCAGAATTCTAGTTTCGATGGGAATCCAAAGCTGTGTGGCTCTATTCTCACTCACAAATGTGATTCTTCAATACACCCGTCCTCCAGAAAACAACGAGATAAGAAATTTGCTTTCGCAATTGGATTTGGTGTGTTCTTTGGAGGTATTACTATTCTGTTGTTGCTGGTGCGACTCCTTCTCTCAGTCAAGATGAAGGGTTTTACAGAGAAAAATGGAAGCAAGAATAGTGGAGATGTTGAAGCGACTTCATTCTACTCTAGTTCAGAGGAAACACTAGTAGTGATGCACATGCCACAAGGCAAGGGAGAAGGAAACAAGCTCAAATTCTCTGACATTTTGAAAGCTACGAACAACTTTGACAAGGAGAACATCATTGGGTGTGGAGGCTATGGGTTAGTCTACAAGGCAGAGCTACATGATGGCTCCAAATTGGCAATTAAAAAGCTCAACGGTGAAATGTGTCTGATGGAAAGGGAATTCAGTGCAGAGGTTGATGCTCTCTCCATGGCACAGCATGAAAATCTTGTACCACTCTGGGGTTACTGCGTCCAGGGAAACTCAAGGCTCCTCATGTATTCCTACATGGAGAATGGCAGCCTGGATGATTGGCTTCATAACAGAGATGATGGCACTAGCTCATTTCTTGATTGGCCGACTCGGCTCAAGATCGCACGAGGAGCCAGCCTAGGCCTCTCCTATATCCATGATATCTGCAAGCCTCAAATTGTACACCGTGACATCAAATCCAGTAACATCCTATTGGACAAAGAATTTAAAGCTTACGTTGCAGATTTTGGGCTAGCCAGATTGATCCTTCCCAACAAAACTCATGTTACAACTGAGTTGGTCAGCACTATGGGTTACATTCCACCCGAGTATGGGCAAGCATGGGTTGCTACGTTGAGAGGTGATATATACAGTTTTGGGGTAGTTCTGCTTGAGCTGCTCACAGGAAGGCGACCTGTTCCAGTTTCGTCTACAACAAAAGAACTCGTCCCATGGGTTCTACAGATGAGGTCCGAGGGCAAGCAGATTGAGGTCCTGGATCCAACACTTCGAGAAACAGGGTATGAAGAGCAAATACTGAAAGTTTTTGATGCCGCTTGCAAGTGTGTCGACCATAATCAGTTTAGGAGGCCAACAATCATGGAAGTGGTCTCCTGCTTGGGCAGTATAGACACTGACCTGCGGACATAAAAGCTAGCCAATACTTCTTATTAACCTTACAGTTGGGTTTTACAGCGCCCAACAGGTTGTCATTTTGAGCTTAATTTACTTTTCTAGAAAAGCTTTTTTTTTGTAGTTCATCTTCCTTTCGGATGTTTCTTGAAGCATTATTCATGCTCAAGCTTCCCAGAGTGTAAATAAAGAATAAACAAGTAAAATGATTGCCTTGTTTTCACAGTGAAACAGTAAAAGTGTTTTGCATTCAAGTGCAGATACTATACTATGCTCTATCAGCTGTTTGCTTCGGATTAACTGATTTACAAATCACCAGAGTTTGAGTTGGATTGGTCGATACTACAGTCTGCAGATGTTTGGTCCACGCATGAATTGAATGGATACGACAACACAATACAACTATGATTTTTGCAATGTCAGAAAATCACCGTGCATAACATATTAACATGAAAATGTACAGAAGCACCAACCTGTTAAAGTATTCGCGCGGAGAAGAAACCGTGGACCTTGTATTACAGCCCGCAGAACATAATCACCATCCCACATATATACACACCAAAAATGCACACACAGCATGATTTACGAGCTTTCCCGAGCTCCTCCACAGCCAGTAGAATCTTCCTGGCATACTATCTCGCCAGTAGAATCTTTGCAAAATCTTCACCAACTGTTTCTTTCTCGAACGCGCACTTTTTCCTGTTCACAAAAGGATGCATCAAGAACTGATATTTTTTGGTTAGTATTAATGAGGAAAGGTGAGATTTGTTTGGTGAAGCGAAGCCGGTAAGACAAGTGATGTCAGGTCAAGTAAACTATGGCATGCTGTAATAATTACATACAGATTGAGTAAAGAACGAGTGGATGCCTACAAAAGCGATAGTTTGTGTGGTCAGTCTTCAGTAAGATTGGGAGATTGATTTGTCAGTGGATTATAGCAGGCAGCAGTGAGTGAAACGTCATAGTGTGAACCAGCCATTTTTTCTTTGTGCTGACTATGACTGTAAGGACCAAAACATAATGGGAGAAAGAGCTTTCTTTCCCCCACATGGTATTTCATGATTAGAGCACCATTGATGTCTTATCCAGCCAGGGCACAACATAAGCTCTGGTTTTCATCCTAGTTTCACCAGAAAACCATGCAGACACTCCAGTTTGCAAACAAGACACAGAGCAAGAAATTGCACATACCTTGCTTTGCCCTTGCTCTCGTGCTGCTGATCTCTCTGACCAGTTCCTGCACGGAGCATGAGAAGACCTCCCTTCGCCGGTTCCTTGCTGGGCTCTCGCGTGACGGCGGCCTCGCTACCTTATGGCAGGATGGCACCGATTGCTGCAAGTGGAGAGGGATCACCTGCAGGCAAGATAGCATGATCACCAATATCATGCTGGCTTCAAAAGGCCTTGAGGGGCACATCTCAGGGTCCCTTGGAAACCTCCCCGTGCTGCAGTACCTCAACCTCTCTCACAACTCGCTGTCCGGTGGTCTGCCGTTGGAATTGGTGTCGTCCAGCAGCATCACCATACTTGATGTCAGCTTTAACCAGCTCAAGGGAACACTCCACAAGCTGGCATCTCCAACCCCTGCCCGGCCTCTCCAGGTACTCAACATCTCGAGCAACTTATTTGCTGGAGAGTTTCCATCCACCACATGGGAAGCAATGGAGAATCTGAGAGCACTCAATGCCAGTAACAACAGCTTTACAGGGCACATACCAACTTATTTTTGTATCAGCTCACCGTCCTTCGCTGTGCTTGACCTGTGTTTAAACAAATTGAGTGGCAAAATCCCCCAACAAATTGGTCATTGCTCCAAGCTGAGAGAGCTCAGGGCCGGGTACAACAACATCAGTGGAGAAATCCCAGATGAACTCTTCAATGCAACTTTGTTGGAATACCTGTCTTTTCGTAATAATCATTTAAATGGAGTTCTTGATGGTGTGCACATAACCAAGCTCAGAAATCTAGTAGCACTTGATCTTGGAGGGAACAACTTCAGTGGCAAGATTCCAGATTCCATAGGCCAGCTCAAGAAACTGGAGGAGTTCCATTTGGACAACAACAATTTGTCAGGGGAGCTGCCATCAGCTCTAAGCAACTGCACGAATCTCGTAGCAATTGATCTCAAGAAAAACAATTTCAGTGGACAGCTCGGCAAGGTCAATTTCTCCAACCTGCCAAATCTAAAGACATTAGATGTTTACTTCAACAACTTCACCGGCACAGTTCCAGAAAGCATATACTCTTGCATCAATCTGACTGCACTACGGTTAGCTGAGAACAACTTCAGTGGGCAGCTGTCACCACGAATGGGCAAGCTGAAGTACCTCACCTTCATCTCAATTACAAACAATCATTTCAATAACATCACAAATACACTTCACATCCTTAAGAACTGCCGGAACCTTACCACCCTGCTTATGGCTGTCAACTTCAGGGAAGAGATCATGCCAGAGGATGACAAAATTGATGGTTTTGTGAATCTTCGGGTTTTGGGCATCTCGGGATGTTACTTGACTGGAAACATACCTGTTTGGATATCGAGCCTTGCAAATTTAGAGCTGTTAGACTTACATCAAAACAAACTCAATGGATCAATACCAGCTTGGATTGAAACCCTAAGCAAACTCTTTTACCTAGATATATCAAACAACAGACTCACAGGGAGAATTCCAGCAGCACTGATGAATATGCCAATGCTAATGTCAGGGACTGAAACCCAGCTAGACCCAAGTGTCTTTGAGTTGCCTGTTTATACAGATCCATCACTTCAATACCGCATACCCATTGCTTTCCCTAAAGTGCTAGATCTAAGCAATAATACATTCACTGGTGAGATCCCCTTGGAGATCGGTCACTTGAAAGCCCTCTTTTCTCTCAATTTCAGTTTCAACGCCTTGACAGGATGGATCCCACAAACAGTATGCAATCTCACAAACCTGCAGGTGCTCGACTTGTCCAACAATGATCTCACAGGTGCAATCCCAGCTGCATTAAACAGCCTGCACTTCCTTTCAGCATTCAACATTTCTAACAATGACCTAGAAGGGCCTATTCCATCTGGAGGCCAGTTTAATACATTTCAGAATTCTAGTTATATTGGGAATCCAAAGCTGTGTGGCTCTCTGCTAACTCACAAATGTGGTTCAGCTCCAACACCTCTTATCTCCAAAAAACATCGGGATAAGAAGGACACTCTCCCAATTACATTTGGTGTGTTCTTTGGGGGCATCGCTGTTCTTCTGTTGCTGGGACGTCTCCTTGTGTTAATCAGGATGAAGAGCTTGACAATAAAAAATGGAAGGGGGAGTAACAGAGATGTTGAAGCAACTTCAATCCACTCAAGTTCAGAGCAAACGTTGGTGGTTATGTGGATGCCACAAGGCAAGGAAGAAGAAAACAAGCTCAAATTCACTGATATTCTGAAAGCTACAAACAACTTTGACAAGGAGAACATCATTGGATGTGGAGGTTATGGATTAGTCTACAAGGCAGAGCTACCTG
This sequence comes from Triticum dicoccoides, assembly GCF_002162155.2. NCBI lineage: Eukaryota > Viridiplantae > Streptophyta > Magnoliopsida > Poales > Poaceae > Triticum > Triticum dicoccoides. The sequence continues at coordinate 170,429,327 of NC_041391.1, read as the reverse complement.
ATGGCACCAAGCTGGCAATCAAAAAGCTCAGCGGTGAAAGGTGGCTGATGGAAAGGGAGTTCAATGCAGAGGTTGATGCACTCTCCATGGCACAACATGAAAATCTTGTACCTCTGTGGGGTTACTGCGTCCATGGAAACTCAAGGCTCCTCATATACTCCTACATGGAGAATGGCAGCCTGGATGATTGGCTTCATAACAGGGATGATGACGCTAGCTCATTTCTTCACTGGCCAACTCGGCTCAAGATCGCGCAAGGAGCAAGCCTGGGCCTTTCATATATCCATGATGTCTGCAAACCTCAAATTGTCCACCGTGACATCAAATCCAGTAACATCCTGCTGGACAAAGAATTCAAAGCTTATGTTGCAGATTTTGGGCTAGCCAGATTGATCCTTCCCAATAAAACTCATGTTACTACTGAGTTGGTTGGTACTATGGGTTACATTCCCCCCGAGTATGGGCAAGCATGGGTTGCTACATTGAGAGGTGATATATACAGTTTTGGGGTAGTCCTCCTTGAGCTGCTCACAGGAAGGCGACCTATTCCTGTTCTGTCTACATCAAAAGAACTTGTCCCATGGGTTCTACAGATGAGGTCTGAGGGTAAGCAGACTGAGGTATTTGATCCAACACTTCAAGGAGCAGGGTATGAAGAGCAAATGCTGAAGGTGCTTGAAACTGCTTGCAAGTGTGTCGATAACAATCAAGTCAGGAGGCCAGATATCACAGAAGTAGTCTCCTGCCTGGCCAGTATAGAAGCTGTCAGCCACGTTGGATGAATTTCACATGACAGATAATATTGTACTTTTGGTGCACAGGGTAGATGTAGTTTTCCCAGCTTCACTATAAGTAGTAATTCTGAGTATTGACTAGCCTTACAGTTTATTTTTGTAGAGCACCCAACAGATTGCCATTTTGAATTAATGTACTTTTTGGGGAAAGCCTTTTTCCTAGTTCATCTTCCTTTATGGTGTTTCTTGAAGTGTTATGTATGTTCAAGCTTCACAGGAGTGGGAAAAGGAATAAACAAGTAAGACGATTGCCTTGTTCGTTCAGTGGGAGTAAAAATGGTTTCCATCAACATCAAGTGCAGATACTACGTGTTGTCAGCTGTTTGCTTCAGATTAAGGGAATAGCAGGAAACCACCAGAGTTGGATTGGTAGATATACCGATGTTTTGGTCCAAGCAAGCTTGGAATCTAACAAATACAACTAGGATGTTATACAGATACAGAGCGACTATCAGAGCAGAGAGGAATGGCGATCAGAAGCACCAACCATGTCGCGTATTCAAGAGACCACAGACCTTGTTTTGCAGCACGCAGATTCGCCCTCCACAGCACATACACGTACACGGAAAAAACGTGCCCTCAGCTTGATCAACAAGCTGTCCTGCCCGACCGGATTAAGGGGCCATGGGCGCAGCCGCTGGCCAAGAAACATCAACCGGGTCGGCATTTCGCCGAACAGCCTTAGCCCGTCGCGCTGCTGCCGACACGGCAGCATAACGTTTCCCACGACGACTCCCAAAGGACGTCATTGCGCCGGAGGGATAGTCCCAGCCGCGCCCTTGGGTGGAAGAGAGCGTGCGACGCGACGAGGCGGCGCGCGTACGGTGGCGGTAGGGGCGGAGGAGACAAGATTGCTTTTTTTTTTTCGAGACAAAGGAGACAAGATTGCTGGAGGCGCGGCACGCCGGGAGGCGGGAGTTAGAGGAAGCACAAGGCCGTGGATTTGTGGGTTTTTTTTTTAGTGGTAAACCAAACTTTATTGATTAGTGTTTCGGTTTACAGGAATAACAAAGGGATCATGGGGTACTTCCAGCCACAAATGACGCCCTTGATCTAAAGAAGTACAAAATTTAACTAGATTATGAGCATCAACATTCCCCTTCCGTCCTTCAAAGATGAAGTCGCATCGTGTGAATTGTCTTGCCTGGCGTTGAATCTCCTTAATAACCATGCTATATCTCCCTTCCGTCCCGTTCTTAATTTCCTCCACAACAGTTTTGCAATCACAAGCAACAATAATCTGATCTAGGTGAAGATCCTGAGGTAGGGCTAGAGCCTCACGGCAGGCCAGCGCTTCTAGCATCGGTGGATCGTTAATCTCGTCAAAAACCATTGCTGAGGAACCAAGGAACTGGCTGTCGTGGTTCCTTCCTATGGTGGCAGCTGCACCTCTTCTCCCGTTTCTGGCAACTCCCCCATCTACCTGAATCTTGACAACTCCATGGTCGGGCGCTGACCAGCCTTGCCTGACACACTGTCTTCCTGTTGCATGTGATTCACTCATTGTAGTCGACCCGGCCTGGACAGTTGCAATTTCAGCAATAAAACTCCTTACAAACGAATGAGTCGCGTGGGGGCTCTGTAAGTCTCCCTCATGAATAGCCTTATGACGAGCCCACCAAATCGCCCACATAGTAACTGCCATCATTATCAAGCTATCATGTGGTAATTGATCTATGGCTGTAAATAACCACACATTAGCATTCGGCTCCATGGTCGCTTGAATAAAATCAAGTATGTTTTCATCAACCAGTGCCCAAACGCACCTAGCAACAGAACATTCAAAAAGTGAGTGTCGCCATGAATCTGCCATTTCACAGAGCTGATATTTATCACCATCCGACATTTTCCTTGCATGTCTTACATCCGTTGTTGGGATCGACAGCTTAGACAATCTCCACATAAAATGACGTATTTTTTCAGGGACTTTAACAGACCATAGTGACTGATTTAGCATCCGCATCAAAATTTGAGGACCCAGATCTTCCTTCTAACCATTCCTCTCTTCTGCGCTTTGTGCCAGCCAGCATTCGGTAAGCAGATCTTACCGAAAAACTCCATTCCTCTCAAAGTTCTATGCCCAATGATCATCCATTTGTCTAGTGCAGATCGGAATGGCCAACACAGCCAGGGTATCCGCTGCAATAAAATTAGCCTCAAGTGCTTCTCTATTCTATGCCGCATGGTGTGCATCAATCAGCTCATGGGTTGGCCGAAAGACACGCTAGCGGCCTCATGATAGCGTTCCTCGGTATCCAGTTATCCACCCATATTCTCGTTGTTGATCCGTCACCGATTCTCCGGATGATCCCTTGCTTGAGGACATCTCTTCCATCCACTATAGCTCGCCATACCTGAGATGGCCGATTCCCAAGTTCAGCTTCCAAAATTGTGCTTTGAGGATAATAGACAACCTTCAAAATTCTCGCACACAATGAATTTGGGTACTGTAGAAGTCTTCAGGACTGTCGTGCCAAAAGAGCTAGATTGAAGAGCTCGAAATTCCGAAACCCTAACCCACCCATGAATTTGGGTTGAGTCATAGATTTCCAAGAAACCCAAGCTGGATTTGTGGTCTGTGGCTCGGCCATGTAGGGGTTGGGCCAGAACAGGCTGAGCTCAGAAAATAATCGATCATTCGGGGTGAGCTTTCTTAGGCCCATTTTGACTCGGGACAACAGAGTATGGTTTGGAGACATTAAAAAAATCCTTCCTTCTCATTCATTGGTAATCATGACCATGGTCATCGCAGTTCACGCTAATTTTTTAAAATAATACATTTTCCATTAATTCGAGAAATAATATGCAGTTTAAAAAAATAAAAATACTACACCGTCGGCTTAGGTGAAGCCGATTGGACCCTGTTGGGCTCGCCGAAGCTCATTAGTGGCAGTCAGGTTTGGCTAAGCCGATTGACCACTCTTCTTCAGTCGGTTTTGGCGTGACCAATTAGTTGCTCTCAGCTTTGGCGAACTCGACAGCTGCATGGTTTTATCCCGCCGCCCTCTCCCACCATTTATCTGAGACATATAATAGGTATATGTCTCATACATAAGTAGATAGTCATGTCTCTAGTGATAGAGAGAAGCATCACTGACGACATCTGTCAGGGTGATCAGGCAGTGTATTAGGCGTCGTCCAGTGCCCTAACATTACGAGTAGGAATCTTGGACACGTCTTGGTCATATTGTGTATCCTGTGTGGGGCCTGGTGGAGTGCAAAAATGTCCATCCAGCGTGTGCTGTGACATGTAATTCTGTACTCAGTTGAGGCGCCACCCTGTGAAAGCTATGCGCATGTTTTCACTAAAAAAAATAGAGTCCTCGCCTCCGTCAAAAAACATCTCAAAAAAAATCCTCACATTTATCTTAAAAAAGAAGTAAAAAAGAAAAAAATTTACCACCGCAGCCTACCAGCGAGTGCCACTTTGCATAACCCTCCATTTAAAAAATATCAGAGGTCCTTACCTCCATCTAAAAAAAATACATTAAAAAATTCACACCTTCATCTAAAAAAAATTCAAAAGATTTCTCACCCCGGCCGCCACGTGGCATAGCTGGTTGGTCGCCCTTCACGCGTAGCTTAGTGGCCGAAATCACTATTATGACCTTTTCAGCAATCCTGGTCACAAAATGAACTCGACATGAAAGTATTTCACGATCTGATCCTTTTAGCAACGCCACAGCCCGTGGCGTTTCTTCTCCATATAGAAACGCCGAGGTATCTCGCGCTTCAGCTCCACATCCAAACGCCAAGCTAGCTAGCGTTTTATCTTCATATGGAAACGTCAAGCATGTTGGCGTTGCTAGCTGCGCCCAAACGCCAAAGCTCACGGCGTTTCTACTTGTACGTACGTGATGAGCGCCGGGACGAGCGACTAGCTACGTGCACAACCAGTACGTGAACGCCATGCTGGCCGCCGCCTACTGCTGTACTAGTAGTATGATGTGTGACGACTCGACTGGGTGGCTGATTGGCATATCCATATCCATGCATGAGCGGTGGTTGCATTGCATTTGCATGCAGAGGCTGTACGGGCTGGGAGCGCGGCGGATCGCTGCCGCCCATGGGGTGCCTCCCGGCGTCCGTCACCCTCTTCGGCGGCGGCGGCGGCGGTGGCGGGGCGGCTGCGTGGAGCGGGTCAACAACGATTCCCTCACCTTCAACACCAAGCTGCAGGCGGCGTCGGACGCGGCCAAGAAGCGCCATGGACATCTACGACCCACTGCTCAACCTCGTCGCCGACCCCATGAGCGCCGGTACGTACGTGATCTGTCCGACGCCTGGGTAATGTGTTAATGGTTGATGAACTTACTGATGAAGTGATCGATGGATGCACTGCACTGCAGGGTTCTTCGAGTCTCGGCGGGCCTGCTGCGGGACGGGGACGATCGAGACGTCGGTGCTGTGCCACCAGGGGGCGCCGGGGACGTGCGCCAACGCCACCGGCTACGTTTTCTGGGACGGCTTCCACCCCACCGACGCCGCCGACAAGGTGCTCGCCGGCGCTCACCACGTACGTACTAGTAGAAACGCCATGAGCTTTGGCGTTTGGGCGCAGCCAGCAACGCCAACATGCTTGGCGTTTTCATATGGAGCTAAAACGCTAGTTAGCTTGGCGTTTGGATGTGGAGCTGAAGCGCGAGATACCTCGGCGTTTCTATATGGAGAAGAAACGCCACGGGCTATGGCGTTTCTAAAAGGGTCAGATTGTGAAATATTTTCATGTCGAGTTCAGTCTGTGACAAAGATCTCCCAGAAGATCAGAACAGTGATTTCGGCCTAGCTTAATGGGTTTAATACATTTAAAAAATCCACACCTTCATCTAAAAAAAATTAAAAGATTTCTCACCACGGCCAACCAGCTTGCGCCACGTGGCATTGCTGGTTGGCCGTCCTTCACGCGTAGCTTAATGGGTTTAATGTACTTCCCACCTTCTTGATCACTCTCCCACCCTGATTCGGACATAGACGCCTGATTGGGACTACATATTTCTTCAGTACTTATGTTCCCTCTTACAGGAGCCTACGGATATCAGACGTCTATGTTCGGATCAGGGTGGGAGAGGGATCAGCAAGGTGGGCAGAACGTACATGATTACATGTCGCAGCACACTAGCTGGATTCTATGTACGAGACAAATGGCGGGACAGGATGGCGGGATAAAATTATAGTGAAAAATAATATGGTTACATGCAGCTGTCTAGCAATTGGTACTAATTGGTTACAACAAAACCGACTGAAGCTCACCCTTGAGGCCGAGTGGTCAATCGGCTTAGCTAAACCCGACTGCCACTAATCGGCTTCGGCGAGACCGACAGGGTCCAATCGGCTTCGGCTTCACCTAAACCAACGGTGTATTATTTTTGAAATTTTTTAAAACTGTGTGTTACTTCTTGAATTAATGAAAAAATGTATTATTTAAAAAAATGGCGCAGATCACGGTCTTACATGAGATGAACAATAGAGTCAGGTGGATCGTCCATGCACACACTAGGCGGCAAACCTAGCCAGCCTAGCAAATTGATGAGCATCAATATTGGCTTCTCTATAGCAATGACTAGTAGAAAACATGACTTTCGTTCGGGCCAGATAAGCCCATTAGTCCCGGTTCAGTCACGAACCGGGACTAATGTAAGCATCGGTCCCGGTTCGTGCGGCTAAAGGCATTAGTCCCGGTTTAAATGAGCCCTTTAGTCCCGGTTTGAGACACAAACCGGGACTAAAGGGTGTGATGCCCTTTAGTCCCAGTTCGTGTCTCAAACCGGTAGTTCGCCTTTTCAGTTTTGTAAAAAGCAAAAAAAAATGATAAAAACTTCAAAAATTAAAATCCTTCAAGATGTAGTTATGTTACTACATCTATTAGTAAGGAAAATTTAAAAACTTAAATTTGGACATGTTTTGCAAAAAAATGTTATGAAAAAGTAAAACGGCCATATCTTTTGCATACGATGTCAAAAAAAACGCATAATATATCAAAAAATCAGCATGAAAATCCGCATCCGATTTTGACAGCCATAAGCTTGTTTGCAATTTTTTAGAATCCTTAAATTCTAAAAGAAAAAAAAGATATGCTCAAATTTCAGTTTTTTTAAGAAGTATTAGTAGTACTAAATAATTATTCAAGAATATTATATTGTTACTAAATAATCATTTCGGTACTTTAAATTTTGATCAAATCTGTTCAAACTATGGTCCCGGTTTCAAAAAAAATACCTTTAGTCTCGGTTTGTGTTACCAATCGGGACTAAAGGTGGAGCTCCAGACAACAGCCACGTGGAGGGCCTTTAGTCCCGCTTCGTATAAGAACCGGGACTAAAGAGAGGGCCTTTAGTGATGACCCTTTAGTCCCGGTAGCCCTCTAGAATCGTTTCGAATGGCCCTTTTTCTACTAGTGAATGCTCGAACTAGATTTGCGAAAACTCACGAGCTATGTGATAGCAATCATCAAAGATAGCCGCGCATACTCATGCAAAACCAACTCTCTCTTTCAGCGCCGAGATTACATCCAAATTATCTGAATTGACAACAAGCGGTTACACTATAGATTGTGGTAGATTCATCCCATGATTCATAGTTGTGACCTTGACTGTTAGCACATCAGAGTACCTGCCAATACGGCTGTTGGCAGTCGCTAAAAATTCCCTGATCGGTCTCGAACAACTACGCCAAAGCTCCTTGCAGTGTGTCGGCATCAAATGTCGGATCCAGAGTCAAATAATCAAGGCCACAACACAGAGCGATCGCCATGATGGGTCAGCCCAATTAGCTTCCACTACTACCTAAAGTTTAGTGCTTAGGTGCCGATCTTTTCATTTTTGGTTTTAGTTTGGATTTCTCTTTTCCTTTGGTTTCTTTATTCTGAATTTTCTAAACATATTAATTTTTTTTAAATCAGGAATTTGAAAAACGTCCATGGAATCAAAAGAGTATTCTGGCATTTACAAATTATTTGCACTGTATTTAGAAAAAGTTCACCATGTTTAAAAAAACGTTCACCTTGCGTTGGGAAAGTGTTCACCGTATATTGGACAAATGCTCACGGTATATTCTTTAAAACCACTATATATTAGAAAAAATCCCGTGTATTAGGAAAAGGTTGACCATGTTTTAAGAATTGGTCATCATGTATTAGAAAAAAATCTCTGTAATTTAAAATGTTTATTTTGTATATTTTCCAAATGTTCATGAATTTTTAAAAAGTGTTCATTCTAAAAAGGTAAAGAAAAAATGAAAGAATAAGAGAAAAGAAAAAGAACATGTATTTTTACTAATGAAAATAGAAAAAATAGAAAAGGGTTGAAAATAAAAAAGGGAAATGAAAAGCAGAAAAGAAAAAGAAAAATGAAAGAAAACGCAAAATAAAGGTGCAGAAACAGAAAAAAACAAAAAAAAATCACTGTGCGCCCGTAGCATAGGAACAACGGGAACACATGTGAAAACTAGGCCGGCCCAATTCACGCCGTTGCGGGCGTTTCGGCGCGTCAAATAGAAATTGCATCAGGGAGCTCCTAACGGGCGCCTTCTGCGCCGGTTACCATACCTGGCGCCTACAGGGATGGTTAGTGGGCTGCTGAGTTGAAAGCTGAGTGTGGAATAGAATTCAAAAAATTACGCTCCCGTTAGGAATCGAACTCGTGCCCTTCGCTACCTACAGCGTTCGGCTAACCCCTACGGCATGTCGTTACTAGTGATAGAATGCAGCTCCGACACTTTAAAAACTACCATCCCATACATGATTTTCTTTTTAAAATAATTGAAACTTCACAGATTTCGAAAAAAAGTTTGTGAACATGCAAAGAACGTTGCCCCTATTCAACGAAAGTCCATTGAATTTGAAAAACGTTCATCAATTTGAAAAACGTTTTTACTAAATGTTGAATGCGTATTCAAAAATTGTTCGACACATATATTCATATTGTTTCAAAAATGTTCATCGTACATTATTTAAAATGTTCAATGGATATAAAAAATGTTCAGGATACATAATTGGTTTTGGTTATTCAATGGATATAAAAAATGTTCATCGTGTATTATTTAAAATGTTCAATGGATATAAATAATGTTCATCGTGTATTCTATTTTGGTTTTGGTTATTCAGTGAGTATACAATTGTTCAGTATGTCTCTTAATTTTGTTCAGTATATATTACACAATGTTCAATGTGTATTCGCAAATTGTTCAACGTATTTTCACAAAATGTTCAGTACGTGTCCCGAAAATTCTGTGTATGGTGAACAATATTCAAATACACGTAGAACATTTTTTTTAAAATACGATGAACTCATTTTGAATGCACGCTGAACAAAATTTCTATACATGATGAACATTTTTTATACACACTGAATATTTTTCAAAGTTCATCAAATTTGACAATAGTTCATCAATTTTGAAAAATGTTCATCAATTTTGAAAGAAAGTTCATCGATATGAAATAAAGTTACCAAATTGGAAAATAAATCTCGCGCTTAGCAAAAAAGAAACATAGTTCATCGATTTTGATTAAAGTTCATTGAATTTGAAAAGTTCACAAATTTGATAAAGAGTTTGCATGTTTAAGGAAAGAAAGAAAAGGAAATGAGAAAATAAAAAGGAACAAGGAACAAGAAGAAAAACGTCCAGAAAATGACCAGCGAACAACACAGGTAAAAATTAAATGAAAGGAAAGAAGTTTACTAGCACAAGTGGGTCGTTGTCCTGGTGGTTAGGGTGCTGCACTCTCAATCCAGCGGCCCTGTGTTCGATCCCTGCCTCTCGCACGGAGATTTTTTGCTTTGATGATATTATTGGGCCGGCCCAGGGCAGCGAGAAGGTGCGGCGGGGGGTGTGCGCCCGTTTGCGCCGATGCCTTGAACGGGCGCAACGGGCGCCGTTTAGGAAATGCCATTGCATATGGTTGCTCAAATAAAAGCAAGACCACGGTTTTTCGCACGGAGATTTTTTGCTTTGATGATATTATTGGGCCGGCCCAGGGCAGCGAGAAGGTGCGGCGGGGGGTGTGCGCCCGTTTGCGCCGATGCCTTGAACGGGCGCAACGGGCGCCGTTTAGGAAATGCCATTGCATATGGTTGCTCAAATAAAAGCAAGACCACGGTTTTTTCACCAATATTTTGAAGAAATGTTAAGGTGCAAAAGATGAATATAGAACAATGAGTTCAAATTCCAAGGTCTTTGATGTAACTATTCATTTTATCAGTTTCTTTGAACCGACATTCTCTAGTTAGTTTATCAATAGAATCGAATTGTTTGGTAAAAAAAAGATTTTGGTAGCTACTTTTGCAAGGGGACTACTAGATTTTGGTAGCTACTTTGATGATATTATTGGGCCGGCCCAGGGCAGCGAGAAGGTGCGGCGGGGGGTGTGCGCCCGTTTGCGCCGATGCCTGGAACGGGCGCAACGGGCGCCGTTTAGGAAATGCCATTGCATATGGTTGCTCAAATAAAAGCAAGACCACGGTTTTTTCACCAATGTTTTGAAGAAATGTTAAGGTGCAAAAGATGAATATAGAACAATGAGTTCAAATTCCAAGGTCTTTGATGTAACTATTCATTTTATCAGTTTCTTTGAACCGACATTCTCTAGTTAGTTTATCAATAGAATCGAATTGTTTGGTAAAAAAAAGATTTTGGTAGCTACTTTTGCAAGGGGACTACTAGATTTTGGTAGCTACTTTTGCAAGGGGACTACAAGAAGGGGATTCTGCATATCTCGAAGATTCTGCATTTGTATGTAATTGCACTCTTTTCTCTGAAAAACACCCTTATTTTTTACGAAGACGATCTACATCATTCATTTACTCATCAGCTTGAAATAGTTGGCCAGTTTCACAGGGAACACATAAGGCAACGAAGACCAGTGAATGAATTAGCAAAACTAACTTTATTTTGATCCACATGTTTGTCGTTTTTCTTCTACACAGCAGATGAAAATGATATGTTGATGAAATATGTGCACACATTCTAAACATCTTTGAAGTAATATACACATTCTAAACATCTTTGAGGCAAACTTAAAAAAAACAATGCACACTTTTCAGCTATGTTTAGGCCTAAAACATTGTTTCCTGTTTTTTAAAGACTCTAAATAGACGGAGATCCGTTCTGATTTTCTTCCAATTTATCAGTTTCCATGTTGTTAAATTAAACTGTTCTCTCAGTGCCAAGTTAACAGACCCACAGTGCAATTTTCTCTAAAATGAAAAGGCTTGATAGGTGGATACAAGATAACAAGCTGGCAAGAAAACTTATAAAATGCACATTTGAGTACATAATGTTGTTTAAGTGATGCATCTTAGGTGCACATGAACACTGAATAATATACTATAATTTACAGGTACATCACAGAAACTCTAATCACCCACGTAAATTTCTGTCCATACATCACAAGGTGGCAGGCAATTCGTTGCTTAGGTGACGTGTCTTGCATCTCCATGCATGCCAAGTCTACGTTCTAATCTGAAACTGACGACTCGACTATGCAAAGTTGACACCTGACAGCCAACCAGCACCTAATGTCCTAATTATATTCACAAGGAACACATTACATGAGTGAACAAAGTAGAAATAACTAACTAACGACCAAGTAAATAAACACATCAAAAAGAGACCAAGAACGGACACCACTGACCGGTGACCACATGCTGCGATTAGTAAAGACTTGTTGCATAGTCAAGTTGGTAAAAATAATACTTCTCTGATGGGGCATATCATATCGTATCCATCAGATCATGTCGTTAAACAAATGCATAATTGTACCATTACCAATTCAATAATCAGAGAATCAAGGGTGGTTACAATTGTTTTGTGCAAGAGGGTCTGGTCTTTTCATAGATTATTGGCTTATTGCAGGGCGGCCTCAACCGAAACGTGATGGCGTGGGTGAGAGCCAGGAAGCTGCTGCCCGAGGCAAGTGTGAAGAGCACCAGTGTGGATGTGCGCGCGCACAGCCCCTGATCCTTGACACAAACCTCATCTCTTCTCTGGTCAATGTGAGAGTCCAATCCTCCCTCTCCTTCCTCCTCGCCCTCTTTCCTGACCAGGTCGGGTTTAATCATCTGGTTCTCATGCTATTAGGAAACCATGAAGAAGCAGCAGCAGCTCCGTTCCTCATGCAAGAAGTGCAGCAATGGATTCCCCATGCCTTTCCTTCGCTGTGCTGCTCTTGTGGTGGTGGTGCTGCTGCTCTCCATGGCCTCTCCAGCCAGTTCTTGCACTGAGGGGGAGAAGGGCTCCCTCCTGCAGTTCCTGGCTGGGCTGTCGCGGGACGGCGGCCTCGCGGAATCGTGGAAGCGGAACAGCACCGACTGCTGCGTGTGGGAAGGGATCACCTGTGGTGCAGATGGGTCAGTGACAGATGTCTCACTGGCTTCGAAGGGCCTTGAGGGGCGCCTATCACCGTCGCTGGGCAACCTCACCAGGCTTCTGCGCCTCAACCTGTCTCACAACTCGCTGTTGGGTGGCCTGCCGCTGGAGCTGGCGTCGTCCGACAGCTTCGTTGTTCTTGATGTCAGCTTCAACCGCCTCGGAGGAGACATGGAAGAGCTGCCATCTTCAATGTCTGCCCGGCCTCTGCAGGTATTGAACATCTCGAGCAACTTGTTCACAGGAGGGTTTCCATCCACGTGGAAAGTGATGAACAACCTGGTCGCGCTCAACGCCAGCAACAACAGCTTCACTGGGCAAATACCGAGTCATTTCTGCAGCAACTCGTCATTGTTAGCTGTGGTTGAGCTCTGTTACAACCAATTTACAGGCAGCATCCCTCCAGGACTTGGCAACTGCTCCATGCTCAGAGTGTTCAAGGCTGGACACAACCACCTCAGGGGGGCTCTCCCCAATGAACTCTTTGATGCTTCCTTACTGGAGTACCTCTCGCTTCCGGACAATCATTTAGATGGAAAGCTCGATGGCGCACAGATAATCAAGCTCAGAAATCTGGCTAACCTAAATCTTGGAGGGAACAATTTCAGCGGCAAGATTCCCGACTCAATAGGCCAGCTCAAGAACTTAGAGGAGTTGCATTTGGACCACAACAACATGTCAGGAGAGCTGCCGTCAGCTCTGAGCAACTGCACAAATCTCATAACAGTCGATCTCAAGAGCAACCGCTTCAACGGAGAACTTACCAAGGTCAACTTCTCAAGCCTGCTCAGTCTAAGGAATTTAGATCTTCTGTACAACAACTTCACCGGCACAATTCCAGAAAGCATATACTCTTGCAGCAAGTTGGCTGCACTGCGGATATCTGGCAACAACTTGCATGGGCAGCTTTCACCAAGAATAGCCAGTTTAAAATCCCTTACTTTCCTATCACTTGGTTTCAACAATTTTACAAATATCACAAACACACTCCAGATACTCAAGAACTGTAGAAACCTCACTTCCCTACTTATTGGGGGGACCAACTTCAAGGGCGAGTCCATGCCAGAAGATGAAATTGTTGATGGTTTTCAGAATCTTCAGGTTCTTTCAATAGCTAGTTCCTCGTTGTCTGGAAACATACCCCTTTGGCTATCAAAGCTGACAAAGCTGGAGATGTTATTTTTGCAAGATAACCAACTCAGTGGCCCAATACCAGGCTGGATCAAAAGCCTAAAGTTACTGTTCCATCTAGACATATCACATAATAACATTACAGGTGAAATTCCAACAGCCTTAATGGAGATGCCAATGCTCAATTCAAATAAGATTGCGCCCCGTTTGGACCCAAGAGCCTTTGAACTGCCTGTTTATGCAACTCCGTCACGAGAATATCGGATAACCAGTGCTTTCCCTAAGGTGTTGAATCTAGGAAATAATAACTTCACCGGCATGATCCCTGAGGAGATTGGTCAGTTGAACTCGCTTGTTATACTGAACTTAAATTCCAATAGCTTATCAGGAGAGATACCACAGCAGCTCTGCAACCTGAAAAATCTGCGGGTGCTGGACTTATCTAGCAATCATCTCACAGGTATAATCCCATCGGCACTGAAGAACCTGCACTTCCTTTCAGCATTCAACATTTCCCACAATGACCTCGAAGGACAAATTCCAGATGGAGTCCAGCTAAGTACATTCACAAATTCTAGCTTTGAGGGGAATCCAAAGTTGTGTGGCCATATTCTTCATCGCAGTTGTGATTCAACTGAAGGACCATCGGGCTTCAGAAAACACTGGAGCAAGAAATCCATTATGGCAATTACATTCAGTGTGTTCTTTGGAGGAGCTGCTATTCTTTTTGTGCTCGGGGGTCTCCTTGCAACATTCAAGCATATCAGTTTCATAACCAAAAACAGGATCAGCAATAACGGTGATGTGGAAGCTATTTCAATTGAGACTGGTTCAGAAGAATCATTAGTGATAGTGCCACGAGGCAAGGGAGAAGAAAGTAACCTCACATTCGCTGACATTGTGAAGGCTACAAATAACTTTCACCAGGAGAACATCATCGGGTGCGGAGGTTATGGACTGGTCTATAAGGCTGATTTACCTGATGGCCTCAAACTGGCTATCAAGAAGCTTAATGATGACATGTGTCTGATGAACAGGGAATTCACTGCAGAGGTTGATGCACTCTCAATGGCACAGAACGACAACCTTGTACCGCTCTGGGGTTATGGCATGCAGGGAGATTCAAGGTTCCTCATATATCCCTACATGGAGAATGGCAGCCTGGACGACTGGCTTCACAATGGGGATGGTGGTGCAAGTTCATTTCTTGACTGGCCAACACGGCTCAAGATCGCACAAGGAGCAAGCCAGGGCCTTTCTTATATCCATGGTGTCTGCAAGCCTCACATTGTCCACCGTGACATCAAGTCCAGCAACATCCTGCTTGACAAAGAATTCAAAGCTTATGTTGCAGATTTTGGGCTCTCCAGGTTGATTGACAGTCAAACCCATTTCACAACTGAGCTAGTTGGCACTCCGGGCTACATCCCACCTGAGTATGGACAAGGATGGGTTGCTACACTGAGAGGTGATATGTACAGTTTTGGCATGGTCCTACTTGAGCTGCTCACTGGAAGGCGGCCTGTCCTGGTCTTGTCTTCATCAAAGGAACTTGTGAACTGGGTACAGGAGATGAAATCAGAAGGGAAGCAGCTTGAGGTCCTGGATCCTACACTCCGAGGCACAGGGTATGAAGAGCAGATGTTGAAGGTGCTCGAAGCCGCTTGCAAGTGTGTCCACTGTAATCCTTTCGTGAGGCCAACCATACAGGAGATAGTCTCCTTCCTTGAAAGTATAGACACCAAGCTGCAGACACAAAATTCAGTTAAGATAGAAAGTGGTTAGACATTATTATCTTGTAGTCAATTGCACATGGCAGATGTAGCTTACATCTAATTAGTACTGACTATCTTATACTCCCTCCGTTCCTAAATACTTGTCTTTCTAGAGATTTCAACAAATGACTACATACGGAGCAAAATGAGTGAATCTACACTCTAAAATATGTCTATGTACATCCGTATGTGGTAACCATTTGAAATCTCTAAAAAGACAAATATTTAGGAACGGAGGGAGTAGTTCTTTTGCATGGCTGCTAACAGGTTAAAGTTTGTAATTCATTCATGGCCTTCCTTTTCTCAAATCATCATACACTCCATGGTTAAACAAGTGTAAAGTTATGAGTAGTTACTCAGTTCTTATCCAGCATGCTCCTTAAGAACTCCACATAAGTGGAGAGTTAGAGTGCAAAATTCCTACTACATGTTACTAAGATTCAGTTAAGTGAGCAAATTGCCCTTTTACAGAAGTACCACTGACTCGATACGATACAAGGCAAGAATATACATGAACCACACCGCGCACCAAGCTTCGCCGTCGGCAACGTAAAGAGCACCGCAAGTATACAATACATGTTTCTTAAAAGCACTTGAAAGGAAGATAAAAATACTGAGAAAAATTAGGAAGACACCGAAATTTTCCCCAAATGTTAGGGTTCCTAGAGGGCATGAGGCCAAAAGGATGGCCATTCTACGGCATTCGGGTTTCTGGATTGAAGCCTACACGGGAGTTTGCTTAAATTCGCTCTGGTCTACAAATTCCAGAGCTCAGTCCGGGCCAATCCTTGAGCGGTTGGGAAATCTGCGATGAGCAAAATCATGGAGGGCAGCATCCCGATTCCCCAACCACGAATATCACGCACCACACTACGCAGTCAGCCTGTGCAGGTAAGCGGGACGAGAAGGGGGGCGAGCCGAGGTGATCACTGACCTTTTCTCACTGCGCGGCTGCTGCGGGAAGAGGTGGCGGTGGTCGCCGTTCGCCGGTGCCCTGGTTCGTTTCATCTCGCGGCGAGAGAGGGAGGGGTAGAAGGCTGGCCCAGTGGCGAGGCTCACAGTCACAGCCCACAGCCGCACAGCCCAACAGCAGGAAATTGTGATCTGCCAAGCGTGCTCTGCTTCGGTTTACTACTAATAATGTACCCTCAAAAAAAAAAAACTGTACTAGTAATAATGTACGTGCAACGCACGTTTATATTACATAGGATATTAGTTGCACGTTATATTAGGTAAAATATATCTGTTGCATATTGGTATTTGGTAATATATCAATTATTTTTTTCACGGGAATGGTAGGATATTAATTACATGGCAGATTTCATGGATAGCGTTGAGTCAAAACGTGTTTATAACCAATGATGCTGGATAATTAAAGCGTTAAACGTATTTGGTGCTCAACATTGAAGCGATTTGAACCGATAGATAACATGATTTGACGTCCAAGATGGTTTGGATCTGCCCCTTTGGGTCTTTTTATATTGGTATAGATATACATAGATATAGATTACTTCTTTTTTTTTATGTCTCAATAAAACTTTTTTTTATTTTCACAAAAATATTAATTATTTTTATTGCCCCTCAAAAATATATTACTACTTATTTTTTATTTCTTGGTTTTCTTTTCTTTTCTTTGATTTTTTTTTATTTTTACTGTGGTTTTGCTTTTCAGGTTCTCCCGTTTTCCTTCTCAGTGCTTTTCCTCTTTTCAAATGAGCTATATTTTATCGAAAAAGAGTTTCCCCCGCTTTATATACAAAGCAACCAATCAATACATTCAACGATAGGTGCTGGGGCGGAAGCAGCACCGTCACACCCAAAACAAAAGAAAGAGAAAATACAAGAGAAACAGATGCCAACAACGGCGGATCGACAAAAAACGAAAAAGAAGCCTCGTGGCTGCTGCACCCACCGTAGATCGTCCATCAAGCTCCGAGCCTCCGAAGCACCGGTACCAATCAGCACCTCCAAGAAGGGACGTGATGATGACGACGATGCCGCCAAGGGTTTCCCCCGGTACGCTGTGAGGAGAGAGGAAGGGTAGCCCCGACGCCCTCCAGGAAGGTCCGGCAGTACCCACAAGTGCCACCGCGTCAGTGTAGGCCAAGCCAACAGGGATTTCTCCCGATCCCAACCTCCACCTCAGGCACTCCAGAGCTCGCCACCAAACAGACCTTCACCCTGCGCCAACCCGGACATGAAGCTTCCCACGCCGTCTCACCACGGTATCGTGAAGCATGGTCCGCACAAAGAAGAAGAGGAGCCAGGACTAGGGTTGTATTTTCAAATGCTTCCTACCGGTTCTGCCGACTTTATCGCATTAAACATTCATAAAAATCTTAGCAGGGTGTTGTTGGATGTGCTGGAGCAAATTCAGGTAACTGATCAGGACATTCTTCGATGCCTCGACTGTAAGAGC
Organism: Triticum dicoccoides; assembly: GCF_002162155.2. Taxonomy (NCBI): domain Eukaryota; kingdom Viridiplantae; phylum Streptophyta; class Magnoliopsida; order Poales; family Poaceae; genus Triticum; species Triticum dicoccoides. Next base: position 170,411,847 of record NC_041391.1, on the reverse strand, counting down.
AGGTTTGTTGTGTGTGATTTCACTGTGAATGTGCCAAATTCGTCAAAGAACCATCAGGACCATAGCCCCTCTGTTGTTCTATCATCACATGCAGTGTCTGTAGGAGCCATTCCGGTCCTGATGGTGTGAAAATATTCTCTTCAGTCAGACTCCATCCTTGGAGCATCACTCGCCAAAGCTCAGGACATGGGTGCACCAAAACATGGCAAGGAAATCAACTTCCGCATGAAGGCACACATCGAAGTACATAGAAAAACTTTGACAATACACATATAAACATTGGAAACACATATATAATATAAACAAACACACTATCTTAGAAAGATCTTGCAGACATGGACGGGAACGCGTGGTTCTCGAGTGCTGGTGCACCCAAACTGCAAAAAAAAGTAGTAATTGGAAATTTTTTAAAAATCCTGAAAATTTCTAGAAACATACATGACCAAAAGTTGTACTCCTATAAAAAAAATTGCGAAGGGATGCCTTCCAGCATATTCTGGACGAAAAAAACAAATTCAACACAATAATATTCAT
>NC_041391.1:170402556-170411186 GCF_002162155.2 Triticum dicoccoides | reverse complement strand
CCCATGCAGAGCCATGGTGCGGTAGGTTCACATCTAAAGGAAGCAAAAATGTCCTCATTAGCTCTAACCTTGCCAGCCTCCCCATGGATATGATGGGGATGTACATCTTGCCCGAAGGTGTGCATAGTTACTTTGACATGAGCTAGCTAGGTTCTTATGGCAGGCAGGGGATGGTCGGCCTAAGTACCATATGGTGAAATGGGCTGACATCTGCTTGCCGAAGGACCGAGGTGGGTTGGGCATCCCTGCGTCTCGCTGTATGAACGTTGCGCTCATGCTTCGTTGGGTTTGGCGGATCTTGCGGGGAGATGGAGGTTTGTGGCTGCAGCTGATTGAGTCCAAGTACTTGCAGGGCCAGCCCCTCTTGGCTTGCTCGCACTTGCCTAGGTCCCAGTTTTGGAAATCTGTCCAGGCCATCAAGGATGAGATTAGGCTGGGTTTGCGGTTCTCGGTTGGCAATGGGTCTGGGACCCAGTTTTGGTTGGACCCCTGGCTTGATGGGAAGCCTCTCCGCATACGGTTTCCGAGGCTCTTTGCGATTTGTGACAACCTAGTTGTTCTTGTATTTGCGGCTGCTTTGGATGAGGGATGAAACATTGCGTCCCGCCGCTCATTCGGACCAGCCGAGGTGCAGGAATGTGCAGACTTGAGGGTAGTAGTCCATCTCCCTCTGTCCTAGGATCCTGCCATTGTTTCTTGGAGTCTTTCTCCTTCAGGAGAATTCTCCGTTAGTTCGGCTTATCAGGCGCTATGTGGGTGAAAGATCGTGGATGTCGCCTAGAGGGGGGGGGGTGAATAGGTGCTATAAAATAATTACGGTTTAGGCTTGAACAAATGCGGAATAAACCTAGCAGTTAATTTGTCAAGCACAAAACCTACAACAACTAGGCTCACCTATGTGCACCAACAACTTATGCTAAGCAAGATAAACTACTAGGTGATAGCAAGATATATGACAAGCAACAATATGGCTATCACAAAGTAAAGTGCATAAGTAAAGAGCTCGAGTAAGAGATAACCGAGGCACGCGGAGACGACGATGTATCCCAAAGTTCACACCCTTGCGGATGCTAATCTCCGTTTGGAGCAGTGTGGAGGCACAATGCTCCCCAAGAAGCCACTAGGGCCACCGTGGTCTCCTCACGCCCTCGCACAATGCAAGATGCCGTGATTCCACTAAGGAACCCTTGAGGGCGGTCACCGAACCCGTACAAATGGCAACCCTTGGGGGCGGTCACCGAACCCGTACACTTTGGCAACCCTTGGGGGAGGTCATCGGTACCCGTCAAATTGCTCGGGGCGATCTCCACAACCTAATTGGAGACCCCGACTCTTGCCCGGAGCTTTACACCACAATGATTGAGCTTCGAACACCACCAACCGTCTAGGGCGCCCAAGCACCCAAGAGGAACAAGCTCAAGGGTACCAAGCACCCAAGAGTAATAAGCTTCTCAACTTGTAACTTCCACGTATCACTGTGGAGAACTCAAACCGATGCACCAAATGCAATGACAAGGGCACACGGAGTGCCCAAGTCCTTCTCTCTCAAATCCCACCGAAGCAACTAATGCTAGGAAGGAAAATGAGAGGAAGAACAAGAAGGAGAACACCAAGAACTCCAAGATCTAGATCCAAGGGGTTCCCCTCACATAGAGGAGAAAGTGATTGGTGGAAATGTGGATCTAGATCTCCTCTCTCTTTTCCCTCAAAAACTAGCAAGAATCCATGGAGGGATTGAGAGTTAGCAAGCTCGAAGAAGGTCAACAATGGGGGAAGAGCATGAGCTCAAAGGATAAGGTTCAATGGGGAAGAAGACCCCCTCTTATAGGTGGGGAAAAATCCAACCGTTAGGCTCACAACCCACACAGAGCGGTACTACCGCTCCAAGGAGCCGTACTACCTCTAGGGCAGTAGTACCCCTTTGAAAAACAACAGCGAGGAGGCAAAAGGCCAGTAGAACCGCCGGAGCGGTACTACCGCCCGTCCTCACGGTACTACCGCTCGACCTCACGGTACTACCGCAAATGGTACCGGTACTACTGCTTGCGAGCGGTACTAAAAAAATACTTCCATGCCTACCTCCACTGAGCAAAACACGAGATTTTGGTCCGGAGCGGTACTACCGCTTAGGAGCCGCGGTAGTACAGCTCTGGAGCGGTAGTAAAAATTTACATCCGCTCTAGCCGCGGTAGTACCGCTGCAGCCTTTACCAAAACAGCCACAACTTCTGCAAACGGACTCCGAATTCAATGAAACCAAGTTTGTTGGAAAGCTAACGACATGGGCTAACACAATCTTCATAGAAATATCAATAAGAAGCAAATGATAAAAGGCTCATAAGAAAATGGTGAGAACCCTTCCTCGGATAAGACCGGTAAAACCTCCAACACCGAAAACATCATAGAAGACGCATGCGAACTCCGTTTTCGATGAACTCAAGCTTGTCATCAAGATGACCATAAGCTCTAAGACTCACAAATAGAACCAAACAAGAACCAAGAAAAATGATGCAAGGATGCAATGGTTTGAGCTTTCTACTAACAATACGATCAAGCTACCAACTTGAGAGCCCCCCTTGATAGTACGGCAAACGATCCTATAACCCGGTCGCCCAACTACCACCATGAGACCGGTAAAATAGAACACCTATCAAGGGCAAACATTTTCCTTGCATATGGTCCACTTGAGCTAGATGATGACCATCTTGACTCCTTCAAGTTGGACCACCTTTCTTGATTGCGTTGGCTCGATGAAGACTAGATGATTGCTCCCCCATAGTCCACTATGGGTGAGACACTCTTCGGCTCATCTTCACAAGTCCATTGTCACCACAATGGACGGAAAGCTTCAAGCACTTGATCTCTTCGTGATGCATCACTTGAACTTGCACACCGCATCCTAACCCCACAAAGAACTCTCACGAAGACCATGGGTTAGTACACAAAGCATAATTGACAATGATTACCATACCATGGGATCACTTGATCCCTCTCGGTACATCTTCTACACTTTGTGTGTTGATCAACTTGATTCACTCTTTTACTTAGTCTTGATCAACCTCTCACAAGACCAATCTTTTAGGTAATTCCCTGAATAGCACCTTGGTCGACACAAACTCTCCTTGAAACCAACACATGTACTCCAAGAAAAGCCTATGGACAAAACCTTCAAATATAACTCAAGGCAACCATTAGTCCATATAGATTGTCATCAATTGCCAAAACCAAACATGGGGGCACCGCATGTTCTTTCAATCCCCCCCATTTTGGTAATTGATGACAATCACTTTCAAGAGAGTTTATACAAGGAATTATGAATCACCATGCAATGCAACAACCAATGATGCACGAGAATGGGATGCAAATACTTAGGAAGAAAACTCTCTGAAACTCCTCCCCCAGTGGCATCGATTGCCAAAATGGGTGAAAAGCTTAGAAGGCCAATATAAAAAGTGTTCCTCCATAAATTGTGTATTTCTAAACAAGAGAGTGGAGTGCAATACACATGTCCAATGGTAATTACTTGGAGGAAGACAAACTATATTGAGGCCCAAAGATTGCAAAAGAATGATATGCCACAAAGACATAACAAAGAGAGAAACAAGCAATCAAGCAATCAAAAGATACCAATTGAAGCAAGCAATCAACGGATATCAATTGAGCCAACTAGACCAATGATCCTACGTGCCACATGAATGAAATAAATTATGATATGAGCAAAGGAGTGTTCTAGAGAAACTAGAGAAGCTCCCCATGATTTGTGCACAATTTAGTTTTGTAATTGGATACAACGAGCACAAAATAGGATCGTCACTCCCCCAAGATCAATAGAACCTCACGACAAGTGCAAGAGAGCAACAGAGTGTTCTAAAGACACTAGTGAAGCTCTCCATGATTTTTGCACTCCTTACAATATTTGCATTAGGATACCAACTGCACAAAATAGGATCATCACTCCCCGAAAATCAATAGAAACTCACAACAAGTGCAAGTGAGCATGTAGGAAACAAAGCCTAGCACTTGCAACAAACAAATGGTTGAGCAACATACAAAAGAGGCAACTTAAGAGTAGGCTCAACCAAAATGATGTGTGTGAGTCATGGAAAAGCACTTGAGAAGACTAATGTACGGATGATCATTAAGCATCAACATAGTCTTGGATAGTGGAGATACAAGGTGCATGACATGTCCTCCCCCCACACACCAAGCAAAAGGGTTCACAAGCACACTAAAAATGCAAAATGAATAACCAAAACTTGTGACAACCCATGGTGAAGATAGAAGATGAAAGCCTCATCAAGACAAGGGATACCAAGATGGCAAAAGCCTCATAGAGATAAGCATGAGGAAAATAATCTTCACCACACAAGAGTGCATCGAGATGCAACGAGATAAGACACGCACTCAAGGCAAAAGCTTTTATGGACCCACCAAAGAAAAAAAACAAAATAAAGACAAGGTGGATGTGAAAGAAAGGATATCATCTAGATATGCAACTTCTCTCAAGTGTATAAGATTCTAGGTAGACAAAATCATGATGATATATATCTACAAAGAAGGATGTACACCCGGAATAGTTACAACACGAAGGAACAAGATATCCAAAAGGAAGTCATAGATATACCAATAAGATATTTGCTTGGAAGCATAGCACATGGCTAGATAGGGTCTTATTGTATATAGATGAATTCCTACCACACAACCATCAAAGACATCACAACTAGCAACATGAGATCATTGTTGAGATGCTTTGAGAAAGGAAACAAGTATCACAAGATGGAATGACTATCATGCCAAGATGCAACCTACACAAGGTTGAATGCAAGAAAAGAATGCGTGAATAGATACTTGTTACCGAGATATTATTGGAAGGATGTAGAAGAAACCAATTTGAAGGTAATAGATAGTAGTTCATTGAGCATCCTAGCTTGACTCCAATAAGCACGTGATGACACCACCTTCCTTTTGAGTGAGCCGAGCATCCAATGCATCTCCATTTTTTTCTAGAACAACAACACAAACAAAATGGTACCCAAACTCATTGGGACCAAAGAGTTAGAAACACCAACAATACATAGGACAAACTCCACATAAATATGTGCATATAGATATGGAAATGAAATTCATGCACATATCATCCAATTTGAGACTTGGTGGAGTTTCCCCTATATATTGGTTCAAAGAGAGAAAGCATGCCAAGGAAACTACATGAAGTTAATATGCATGCTCAAGACTTTCAAGAACCGATACCAAAATACAAGGAAATACCAAGTGAAAAGAATACCAAATGGAGAAATCATCACTTGGAAGATATCATTAAAAGATACATCAAGGAATGAGATATCCATTGGAACCCACAAAATGATATCAAACTCCCAAAAGAGAGGATGGTTCCAAAAAAACCAAGCTCTCTACAAAGTTTCATGATGGCACAAGTACCAAAAAGAAACAGCTTGCCGTCCACCAACACACACTTAAAATGGATCACAAGTTTAGTGTTTTATAGAAAATAGGATAGCTCCCCCACGAGTTTTGCATTATAGAGAATTTGCATTTGAATACAAAATGCACAAGGTAGGATCACCACGTTCACTATGTCAAGGAAAACACTAGACAAGATCGAGAAAACAACAAGATCCTCAAGTGGCACGGAAGGCAATGGGAGTTGACACAAACTTGGCAAGAGATAAGGCAAATAAAAAGCAAACGCCAACGTGAAGATGATCAATAATTTCTACCACACATAAATGAGTACCAATTGTCAAAAGACAAGAAGTATTTGGAAATAATTCCTGGTGGTAGATAGCAAGGATATCCGACATCATCTTCACACCAAACACAAGCAAATTGTAACTTGTAGAGCTAACATGCCACCTAGGAACAAGATAATTTACAATATCAATTCTAGGTGACAATATCTCAAATGTACACATTTTCTAGGCTAGTAATATACACATAGCATATTACTCCCCCATAATGTGATACCAATTAAAGATAAACAAGAGGCAAACTAACGATCCAACAAGAGATAATTAATGGACAATTTAGAATTTGAATTTCTCATGAGAAGACATGCCACATAGCGACTAGATAATCTTGTAATATCAATACTAGATGGTATTCCTCATGTACACACATTTATAGGATTGTGAGGTGTACAAAGCACATCACTCCACCATAATGGGATATTCCATTAATCTCTCACAAGAGCCAACTAAGATACAAACAAGATGCATAAAGGCTCAAAGTACGACACACATGTACATGATGTGCAAACCAACACACACATACTTGATTACTCAAGATAAGAAATTGGAGGCACAACATATACAAACACATGCAAGGAACAAAACCAGAACATGCAAAGGGGCAAGTAACTTTCAATGTAAACAATTTAAGTACAAGTTACCGGAAGGAGGCGCATTGGATATAGTATAGAAACTTGATAAGCCAATTAACTTGGCTTGAGACACTGAGAATGATGAAGTCCCCTTAATTCTTCATAATGTAGCCAAGTCTCCAATGCCCTCCAACAACACCTATTGATCAAGTTTGAGCTTGTTGGTCCCCAACCAAGTTGGGTCCTAAGAGGTTAGTACAATAGGCTTGGCAACCCAAATGGTTCTTTTCTTGACACCACTTTGAGTACCAACAAACTTGGCAAACACATTGCCAACTTTATCCTTCCCAAGAGAATAGATATCATCAATAATGATTGGGTTGGATAAGTTACCACTAGTGCATGAAGAAGCAAGGTGACCTTTCTCACGACATAGGTAGCAACGTCTACTCTTCACTTTCTTCTCACTTGATTTCTCAACTTGAGAAGCATTAGCTCGAGTTTTCTTGGGAAGAGGCATTTCTCCGACTTGTGGTTGAGCATGAGATTGAACTTGTGGCTGCTTCCCTTGTTGCTTGTCACTAATGGTCTTCTTCTTCAATGGGCAAGATCTCACATGATGCCCTTCAATTTTGCACTTGAAGCAAACAATCTTGGTTGAATTCTTGACTTGTTCTTGGCCCTTCTTCTTGTTCATCTTGGACTTCTTCTTCTTATTGGAGTTGAATCCAAGTCCACCTTTGTCATTGGGGGATTTTTGCACACTCAAGATATTGTTGAGTGTGGATTTCCCTTCATGACTCTTTTCCAAGTCTTTCTTCAAAGAAGTGACTTGGGCCTTGAGTTCTTTGATTTCCTCTACATGGTTAGTCTCAACACAAGTACTAGAGGAAGTATAAGCAGCTTCATTGTTAGAGAAACAAGGCAAGGAAAGCAATTCATCACAAGATGTACCAACATTGTGAGTAGATGAATTACAAGGACTAGCACATGGCAATATAGTATTTTGACTAGAAGTGGTGCTAGTATCCACATGAGGCTCACTAGATGTTACCTTAGCAATCATGGCATCATGAGCTATCTTTAGCACATTATGGGATACTCGAAGATCATCATGAGAGCTTGAGAGCTTTTCATGACTTTCTTCCAATTTCCCATAATTGCTAGATAGCAACTCAAGTTGATTCCGAAGCTCAACATTCTCCTTCAAAATGGATGCTTCACAAGTAATAGAGTTAGTAGCACAAGCATCATCAATAATAGCAAGAGGAGAAGGCAACTTGGCAAGCTCTTCTGAATATGAAGCTTTAAGTTGTGCATGAGACTCGGTGAGTTTGATGAGCTCACTCTTAATGACTCTTGAGCCATTTTCGAGGTGCCCAAAGTCCACAAGAAGTTTAGCATGCGCAACTTCAAGCTTCTCATTTTTAGTTTCAAAAACATTGGCCACCTTAAGAGCTCTATCATGAGTTCACTCTAGATAATTCTAGAGAAAAAGTCTCCTCAAGAGATTCCTTGGTGGTTTGTTCAAGTTCAAGAGCTTGAGAGAGGTCCGCAATCTCATTAGCGTAATCACGCTCATGACCTTCCATTTTTTCAATGGTGACCTCATGCTCCTCGAGATGAGATTCCAACTCCTCAATATATTTCTTGCCCTCAATGGAAATGGACATGATTTCCATGAAGTTGGAACAAGCAATTTTATTTTTATGAAGAGCTTTAAAAATCATTTCCCCCTTAACTTTTAAGGAGGCAACATTATCATTATCTTCATCATTATCCTCGTCATCATTAGCATTAACATCATCATCAAGAGACATATAGGGGTTCAAAGTAGGAGATACCTTTGAAGCCTTAGCCATAAGGCATAAAGCAATAGATGATGATGTAGGATCCCTTGAAACACCATTTGAGACCACATCTTGTTCCATGGAGTGTTGGGTTTCCTCTACATCGTTAGCACACACTAGTGCAGAACCGGGCAATAGCACCAGTTCATAAGGCCCTTTAGTGCCGGTTACATAACCGACACTAAATTGTGGTCACTAAAGCCCCCCCCCTTTAGTACCGGTTCAACACGAACCAGTGCTAAAGGGCAACCACGTGGCACGAGTCAGCTACGGGGGCCTGGAGCCCTTTAGTACCGGTTGGTAAGACCAACCGGTACTATAAGGTTTGGGGTTTTTTAGTTTTATGATTTCTTTTTCATTTAATTTTGTGTTTCCATTTTAATTCTTTTTCGTTTGCTGGTATTTTACGATACTACACATTGTACATGTTATGCATATATA
>NC_041391.1:170386673-170402163 GCF_002162155.2 Triticum dicoccoides | reverse complement strand
AATTTCTAGTAGAACCAATCATGCATATATATATATATATATATATCATCAATGTCTCACAAACCACCATATTAATTAATTCACACATACACACATGTATAGCTATATATAATTTCTCCTACATATGCATGTTGCCTTCGGAGCCAGTGGCATTAGCCTAATTGGTGCCTTCGGAGCACGATGACAATTGGAAGTGGTTTTCATGGGGGCGGTAGCGGGTAATAGTATTCTCCCTTCGGATTTATGACCTGGTCGAGCAAAAATCCCGCTATTTCCTCTTGAAGTGCTTCTACGCGCTCCGTTTCTAGGAGCTTCTCCCGCACCTCTTTGAACTGTTAAGAAGGAGATAAATATGCATGTGTATTAGTTTGTGTGACTAGATATCGATAATGGTGTAAAAATTGTGAATAGTGTTCTGACAAGCGTACCCATTCCTGTCTTTGAGATCTGCTCCTTTCGGAAGCCATCATGCGAATGTTCTCGCAAACGCAGAATGCACACAGATCAGTCCCCTGCGCCTGCTTCAGGGCCTTTACGAGAATGGAATTTGATCAGATAATAATTAATCAAGCATGATAATTAAAGAGATGGCAGCTAGCTAGCTAGCTAGTACTACTTAATTACTTACCTTGGATCGAAACCATTTAAGCTTTGGTTTCCATTCGCCTTCCGTGACCTTGATGAACCTTGCCCAAGCCCTGCCCCGCCGACAAACAAAATGAATAAAGGGGTTATTAAATAGTTCATATCATGAAATGACAAACTAAATAGGCCGAGATATATAGTTAATAATGATTGAAATTACCTGTTGACTACCCCAAACAAGATGTTATAGTCACTTTTTGCTTTGAGTAGTGAGTTCAGTATTTCAACTGTTCCGTCGTCAACTTTAATGATACACAAGACCCAGTGAAATCTGCATGCACACACGTTTGCATGTCTTAATTAAGCGGGCATATGTAAGCAAAAACATGTAGCTAGCTAGTAGGCAAAAACAGAGAATTTGTAGTATAAGACAGTGTGACTCACTGGAAGTTGTAAGGAAGTAGTATATCTTCAATGTATTTGAGGCGCTTCAAGAACTCTAGCATGTTGTCCTCTACGTCCTTTTGATGATGTGCATTTATCCGCCATGTGTATTCATTAACGGTGTTTGGGTCAATGAACCCAATGCCAAAGCGTCCACCTTTTCTCCTTTCATACATCTTCATCCTACATAATACCACAGAAAAGAATATAGTGAGGATAATTACAGGTAATGATTGATCAAAAGGATCACTACAGCTAGCTTGAGACTTAAATTACAGAAAGAAATCACTTACAGACAATAGCAACTGTCGATAGATTTGTCGAGTGCGTCTTGATTGTATAACTGAAACAGTTCAGAATACTTAACGGACAGAGCTTTCTCATGGAAGTAATGCTCCTCCTTGACATTCACCATGAGGGAAAATCGATCTGAAATCTTGGTAATGTTCATGTACCATTGATGCAATTCATACATTCTCGTTGGGAGGTTCTTGACCTTGTCTGGCGCGACCAAAGGTTGGCCCCGGACATATTTCCGTTTTATTTCATCCTCTCTAAGCACATGCATGGGCTCGATCTCGAGGAGTTGTCCAACAATGATGTTGAGAACTTCAGCCTGCATTATATGCTCCTCCGTTATTACCACATTGCCCACCTCAGGAACGTAAACTGTTTGCCCACAATAATATTGGGCGCACGTACTGTCACATGTTGTTGGCACAACAAGCGAGGGGATCGATTGCGCCACCTATTCTCCCAGCTGGGGAATGGTTTTCCCGCATTTTTTGTCAGCTGCTTCTTGTTTGCTCGATCCCGATGTAGACGTGCTCGCCTCCTTTTGTAGACGTGCTCGATTTAACTTCCTGATGTGGCGCTCATAGTCTGTGTCAACAGGCTTGGGAGCTGGTGGTTGAGCCATACGAATGAAGTGGTCAATTGTTTCCTCAGGCACTTTCTCCCTTAGCGGCGGTGGCGGTTTCGGTGCAAAATGGGCTTCCACCTCGGCCTTCGATATGGCTGCGATTTCCTCCTCGGACCTGTCATAAGCCCTCTACGGAAGAGGCGTGAGGCTTGGACCATATTTATATCGCTTGCCTCCGCCTGTACTTCCTGTACTACCTCGACTCGTACCGCTACGCACCATAGCTGTGGGGTGTCTCTTCTGCGATTGCTGAGGCGGCGAAGATGGCTGACGGGGCTGAGTTGGACGAGGAGGAGTGGCCTGAGGTTGTGCCGGACTTGGAGGAGGAGTGGACGTCTGACGCTGTGGCGGACTTGGAGGAGGAGGAGTGGTCTGACACTTTGCCGGACTTGGAGGAGGAGTGGCCTGACACTTTGCCGCACTTGGTGGACTTGCAGGAGCGGGAGACTGCTGACTCGGTGGCGGACTTCGATGAGGAGTCGGCTGACGCGGTGTCGGTGGCCTTCGAAAGATGATGCAATCCTTTTTCCATAGGATGATACGATGTTTGGCCTCTCCGAGAAAGCACTCGCCGTCACCTCCAGGAATGTCAAGCTGTAGCTCCGAATATGGTGGGTCCACCACCTCATCAACCAAGACACGAGCATAGCCCGCTGGAATTGGGTTGCAATGGAAGGTTGCCTCGGGGGGATTTGTAAAAGCAACGGCGTCCGCCACCTTCATGGATATGTTCTTCATTTTGACGTGTAGCTCGCAGTTAGTGTTCTCCGTGATGTCATCCACGGGGTATCTATGCAACATTGCATCGTACGGGGCGGCTGAGGGAGTCCTGGACTAGGGGGTGTCCGGATAGCCGGATCACCATCATCGGCCGAACTATCATCGGCCAGACTATCATCATCGGCCGGACTCCAAGACTATGAAGATACAAGATTGAAGACTTCGTCCCGTGTCCGGAGGGGACTTTCCTTGGTGTGGAAGGCAAGCTTGGCGATACGGATATGTAGATCTCCTACCATTGTAACTGACTCTATGTAACCCTAGCCCTCTCCGGTGTCTATATAAACTGGATGGCTTTAGTCCGTAGGACACAACAACAACCCTTACAATCATACCATAGGCTAGCTTCTAGGGTTTAGCCTCCTTGATCTCGTGGTAGATCCACTCTTGTAACATCCACAATATCAATATCAATCAAGCAGGACATAGGGTTTTACCTCCATCAAGAGGGCCCGAACCTGGGTAAAACATCGTGTCCCTCGTCTCCTGTTACCATCCGCCTAGACGCACAGTTTGGGACCCCCTACCCGAGATCCGCCGGTTTTGACACCAACATTGGTGCTTTCATTGAGAGTTCCTCTGTGCCGTCACCGATAGGAAGGATGCCTCTTCCCGTCTTCAAGGACGGTATCTTCGCCAATGGGGCCTTGGCCGCCGGCCAAACTATCCTGCTGAGGTTTTCTTATGACCACCTGTCCGGCCACCGCTTCAACGATGACCTCTCGGGTCATCAAGAGCAATCTTCACGTCAACTCGGAATTCGTCGAGCAGCTAGATCCAGCAGAGCTCTCGTCTGTAAACGAACTCTTGGATCGGATCGCCGCCCTGGGAGTCGCTACAGACTACAATCAGATCGGGCTTAAAACCGATCTGAGAGAGATTAACTCTCCCCAGGTTACCCACCACGTCACGGTGGTAGAGGAACATCGCGATGATCCTTCTCCCATATTGAAAACTAGTCGTGTCCGGGCTACCGAACCCTCCATGCCGGATTCCCGCGGAGGAGCGGATTTCGATCAAGCTCTGAATATAAAGTCAGGCATCGGACCGGACTCGTTGGACAATGTTCCACTTTCCAAGCTTCCAAATTCGGAAACTTCTCGGCCCTTGAGCCTCGAGATGGACAGGGTCCCGGACTCAATTAGGCCCACCCGTCCAGATATATGCGACCTACCTCTAATCCGGCAAGAGCCAGCCGAAACAGTACATCATTACTGGGCCAGATTCCTCCTGGTCATGGACCGGATAAAGGACTGCCGAGAGGAAAACGCAATCTCGATTTTTTGCAATAATTGCACGGATAGGGGAATCTTGAACGCCGTCAGCCGTCATGAAATGACACGCTTCGCCGACCTGGCATCCATACTGCGAAAGTACTGTGCGATAGAGAGTTTCCGGAAAACCGAAAATAGGTTTTGGGACAATCCGGCCCTGGATACAGCCCTAGTCCGCAACAAAAGGGTGCATTACACTCAGGCACCAGGTACAAGAACCAAAAAACAGAAGCCCCTTAAAGGGAACGGAACCGTACTGGAGGGATGGCTCAGCAAACCCTGTACAATTCAGAGTACCAAGGGCGCCACCCCAACACATAGCCTTCGTGCATGTTGGATATTACGGCAGGTGGCCAAAAGTGGCGAGGAGCTTCTTGCCCCGGGAAAAAACACCAACAATACCGGTACGGTATCAACAGTCTTCGAGACTTTCGCATCAAACAATATGCGGAAATGAACAATCCGCAGCCTCGCCGAAGTCTACCAAGTAGCAACAACAAATCCTTGGAGCGACGCGGCCATCACCTTCAATGCCAGCGACGAACCTAAATTCCGAACAGCCCGAGCACCAGCCGCATTGGTCCTCAGTCCAATAGTGGACGGCTTTCGACTTACCAAGGTACTCATGGATGGCGGCAGCGGATTGAACCTCATTTACGAGGAAACTCTTCAAAAAATGGAAATAGACTGGAGCCACATTGAGCGGAGCAGCACAACCTTCAGAGGAATAATCCCAAGCCAGGAAGCACGCTGCACCGGAAAAATCACACTCGATGTAGTGTTCGGCTCACCGGACAATTACAGGTCCGAAGAAATCACGTTCCAAGTGGCCCCGTTCAGCAGCGGATATCACGCTATATTAGGACGAGAGGCGTTCACAATTTTCCAGGCCGTACCCCATTATGGGTACATGAAGCTCAAAATGCCTGGGCCCGGCGGGATAATCACTCTCGTTAGTGATCCGGACATAGTGCTCCGCGCCGAAATCAAAACAGCCGCATTAGCCCTGGAGGCACTATCCGAAGCCCTAGCGGCAGAGGAACTCACCGCGCTGCGCGCTACAGTGCACAGAGACGATGTGATACTCGATAAGAGATCCAAGTCCACCTCCTTTAAACCAGCGGACGAAATAATAAAATTCCAGGTCCATCCAACGGACCCGACAAAGACGGCCTCCATCGGGGCACAGTTGAGCCCTGATGTAGACGCCGCACTGCGAGAATTCCTTCAGGAAAATTGGGACATTTTCGCCTGGCATCCTTCAGATATGCCAGGAATCCCCCGCAGATTGGCAGAGCATAGCCTAAACATCTTAAAAGGGTTCAAGCCAGTCAAACAGGCTCTTCGACGATTTTCCAAACCCAAAAGACAGGCAATGGGAGAAGAACTAGCCAAACTATTGGAAGCCGGATTCATCAGAGACATCAAACATCCGGATTGGCTAGCAAACCTGGTAATGGTACCAAAGAAGGACAAATCCTGGCGCCTATGTGTCGATTTCAAAGACCTAAATAAAGCCTGCCCAAAGGATCCCTTCCCCCTCCCCCGCATCGACCAAATCATCGATGCCACTGCAGGGCACGATTCATTGTGCTTCCTGGACGCATACTCCGGCTATCATCAAATCAAGATGGCAGAAGCGGATCAAGCCGCAATGGCATTCATTACTCCATATGGACCATTCTGCTTCAACACGATGCCCTTCGGACTTAAAAACGCTGGCGCAACATATCAGCACATGATTCAGACATGTCTGGCTACCCAGATCGGCAAAACAGTAGAGGCATACGTAGACGACGTAGTCGTCAAAACTAAACATGTCGAAACTCTAGTAGACGACTTGAGGGTCACATTCGACAACCTCCGAGCATATGACATTAAGCTGAATCCGGAAAAATGCGTTTTCGGCATACCAGCCGGAAAGCTCTTGGGCTTCATTGTATCCGGTAGGGGAATTGAAGCAAACCCGGCCAAGATCCGGGCTCTGTCACAGCTGGATATTCCAAAAGACCTCAAACAGATCCAGAAATTGACTGGATGCGTGGCGGCTCTCAGCCGTTTTATCTCCCGCCTAGGAGAAAAGGCATTGCCCCTCTATCGCCTCCTCAGGCACACCGAACACTTCGAGTGGACGGATGCTGCCACTGCCGGACTCGAAGAAATAAAGGACCGTATTGGCAACAAATCCGGTCCTGGCTGCGCCCAACCTGGGCGAACCTATGTTGTTATACATCGCGGCAACACATCAAGTCGTGAGCGCGGTGCTCGTCGTAGAACAAGAGACAGAAGGGCATAAATTCCCTCTTCAAAAACCAGTGTACTATGTATCCACTGTTTTAACTCCCTGCAAGTCCCGCTACCCACACTATCAAAAAATAGCGTATGCGGTGTTCATGGCATCCCGGAAGCTGCGACACTACTTTCAAGAGTGTTCGATAACAGTGGCCTCCGAAGTACCCCTAAATGACATTATAAACAACCGCGAGGCGACGGGCAGGATTGCAAAATGGGCCATCGAGCTCCTACCATTTGATATAACTTACAAACCCCGGCAAGCTATAAAGTCGCAAGTTTTGGCTGACTTCGTCGCTGAATGGACTGAAGCCGAACTCCCTAAAGAGTACGGCGCATACTCCAACTGGATTATGCACTTCGACGGCTCCAAAATGTTGGCCGGATTGGGGGCTGGCGTCGTATTGACGTCCCCAACCAGGGACACAGTCCAATACGTACTTCAGATAATGTACACGGACTCCAACAACGCAGCCGAATACGAGGCCCTTTTACATGGCCTCCGGATGGCAATCTCCATGGGCATTCAACGCCTAGAGGTGCGCGGGGACTCAAACCTCGCAATATCCCAAGTAAACAGAGACTTTGACGCCAAGGATCCAAAAATGGCAGCCTATCGTGACGTTGTCCTTAAAATGTCAGCTCGGTTCGACGGACTCGAATTCCATCACATAGCCAGGGATAATAACCAAGCGACCGACGTATTGGCACGCATCGGCGCAAAACGTGACGCTGTCCCTCCAAACATCTTCCTGGAACGGCTGTTCAAGCCATCCGTAGTATGGGAAGAGGAGTCCGGAAATAACAAACCGGAAGCAGCCACACCAACCGACACAGAGCAATGTGACATAAGCGGCGATCCCCCCGATGAAATAACACCTTCGGCCCACGACATAATGATCGTAATCGCCCCATGGACAGAGCCATTCTTAGCCTACTTGCTTAGGCAGGAACTTCCCGAAGACCAAAATGAGGCCCGCTGCATAGTTCGGCGATCTAAAGCCTACAAGGTCCATGAGGGAGAACTTTATAAGAAAAGCACAACCGGAGTCCTTCAAAGGTGTATCTCCGAAGAGGAAGGGCGAGACCTCCTGGCTGAAATTCACACTGGACTAGGCGGACACCACGCCGCAGCCCAGGCCCTTGTGGGAAAGGCATTCCGTACAGGATTTTAATGGCCGACCGCCCGGGCAGATGCTCAGGACTTAGTCCAAAGATGCGTCGGTTGTCAGCTCTTTGCTAATCAGAGCCATATGCCACCCACCGCCCTCAAAACTATACCCATTACCTGGCCGTTCGCGGTCTGGGGGCTTGACATGGTTGGACCACTTAAAGGGGGAACCCACAAGCAAAGATACCTATTGGTCATGGTGGATAAATTCACCAAATGGATAGAGGCAAGCCAGTTAAAACGGCAGAGTCCGGACCAGTGATATACTTCATATCCGGGGTAGTACACCGTTACGGTGTCCCCCACAGCATCATCACCGATAACGACACGAACTTCACGGCCGATGAGGTTAAATCATGGTGCAAAAATATGGGCATCAAGCTCGATTACGCTTCAGTCTATCATCCTCAAACCAACGGTCAAGTGGAACGAGCAAATGGTCTAATAATGAGCGGCATCAAACCCAGATTAGTGCGGTCCCTTACGAAATCTGACACGCACTGGGTAGAGGAGCTCGACTCCGTACTCTGGGGGCTGCGGACAACGCCTAACCGTACTACCGGATTCACACCATTTTTTATGGTATACGGCGCAGAAGCAGTTTTGCCCTGCGACATCATTCATGACTCACCTCGAGTGCGCATGTACGAAGAAAGAGAAGCCGAGTTGGATCGGCAGGACAACTTGGATGCATTGGAGGAAGAACGCGACGTCGCCAAGGCTCGTTCCGCGTTTTATCAGCAGCAGGCTCGAAGATACCAAAGCAGAGAAGTACGGGCCAAGACTTACAACGTTGGCGAACTAGTTCTACGTCTGCCGAACAAGAAAAAGGACAAGCTCAAGCCCAAATGGGAATGCCCCTTCATCATCGATCAAGTCCTGACCGGTGGAGCGTACTGTCTACGAAATGCATCGGATAACCGACTCGAGCCGAACCCATGGAACCCAGCCCGCCTCCGAAGATTCTATGCCTAGCGCCGGACTGAGAGTTCGTCCCTTTCCCCCATCCAATTTTTTTTTACTTCAGCTGTCTTTTGTTCATCTTTTTTCTCTCACCCCTATTCATCAAAGCCTTAAAAGGCTTACTTGCGCATCGTTCGCACGTAATTGATGTGCTATCCGCACTCAGTATACCTGGGGGCTTCTTTAACAGAAGCTTATTTATAAGGGCTTCGTGCCCAAAACATGTGTCACACTTCCATATGTACCCTTTTATTCACCATTATATGCATCGATATGACTTAAGTTTTAGCCAAGCTGGGTTGCCTGGCTCCTGTGCTTACCCCTATGTTCCCGATTGTTCGGCTAGGAGGTAAAGGGAGCACCTCTGTGATTGTTACTGCCGGGTCAGCCGGATGTGTACCTCAGACTGGGTGAAGCCGAAAGCTAGCGTTCTTAAGGGAATATTCGGTCGGTGATTTGAAAGATGACTTTTTACCAATTTATTTATCTGCCCCCAGATGTTATCCTGCTCTTTTCGCAGTCCGGACATGCACTTTAGGGCATGCCTCCCCTAGAGGAAAGGAACCCTTAACGGAACTATTCTCCCTGCAAGATGTTTCTTACTAACCATGTAATATAACATAACTAGTTGGGCACTTGTCTGATAAAGCACTAATGACCCCTACGCCTGGTCTCCATGCATACCCTGGTTGTTTCATAGCCGAGCAGGTATTCGGACACACTCCGGACTCTAGGGTCCCGAGGTCGAAGCGAAAAGGTCGGCAAAGACAAACGATCTACAATCCGGCTAGAAGGCATTTTACATGTCATTTTATAATACATTGTCAAATCGACTGACTGTATTCTTCCTCAATCCCGTCTAACAGGCTGTCTAATTTACAGTCCTGTTGGGAAAATTTAGCGGCCAACTCTACTTGGCCGTATACTAAACTCACAGGGATCTCCTTCCCATCGGGCCCCACAGGTCCGACCTCGGCCATGTGGTTGGGATCCGCCTTCTTGTACCGCGTCTTCACCATGGCCCAGGCCTCCCTGACACCTTGGCGGCAGGCTGAAATCTTCCATAAATGGAAGCGCTGCCGCACTCCCTGAAGCTTCTCCGCAAGCTCCCCAAGGCCCTCGGGTAGGGAGAAGGCTGGCCATAAAGCCTGGATGACGCCGCTCATTGTCTGCCGAACTCGTTCGATCAGTTGCAACAACTCAGGCAGTTGATCACCCGTTGATACGGGCATCTCCTCCGCAGGGCGACCTGTGAGTACACCTACAGACATATTTTGTCAATGGACTTCCTCGCCGAACTCTTCATTTCAAAGGAATTCGCTTAAGCACTTACTATAGATGCCGCGACGAAGCCGCTGATTCTCCTTAACGGAGCCAGACAGCTCAGCCCGAACGCCTTTCAGCTCTTCTCCAAGCTTGGCATGGGCATCCTGGAGCTTGTTCCTTTCATGCTGCACCTTATGCAACACCCTCTCGCCGGCCTTTAGCTGGCGCAGAAGTTCTTGCCTGTCCGGATCTTGTCCGGCAGCACCTGCAACATCATTTTTAGACTTGCGCAAAGGCCAAACTCTACTTATCTTTCTAAAATAATGCATTACCAGGAGAGGTCCCTGTGTTTCCTCCTGCGGCAGCGAGTGCGGCCTCAAGTTGGGCCTTACACTCTTGCAGCTCCTGAGATAGTTGGGTATTCTTCTTTGTAAGACCCTACAGTTAAACGTGATCCTTAAATCAGTTAGCACAACTACTTTAAGTCTCGGGGGCTACTGGCATATACAACTATTAAAATCTCTTACCCGTATGTCTTTCATATACTGCTCCGTGGCTCTGGTCAAACCATCTTGAGCGGCACGGAGGTGCGCGTCCCCCGCGTTAAAGGCATTCAACGCCTCAGGGGAAAAGCACGCGTCACGAAAAACTGTCCGGCGGCGCCTGTGGTTCATGGCGCTCTCCACCTCAGATTTGGTGGCGGACAGTCTGTCGGTATCCTCCGTTGGAGGAGTATCCGGCTCGCGCCTTGCGCTCGCCTCCCCCTCCAGGCCAGGCGCTGGAGCTTGGCTGGTAGAGGCCGGATTGGCAACCTCTACGCCCGCAGTCCGGCGGGCGCTTTTTCTCCTACAAAAGTCATAAGCACTCAAACACTTCCTAAGGACGTTGTTCTAAATAACGAACCATGAGCTATACCTTTGCGGCGATGTTTCGACTCGCGCCGCACTCCTCTTCCGCCTGCTGGGCCGAACTGACCCTTGTTGGTCAGCCGTCACGGGTTCGGCTTCCCGCTTTGAAGGTGCAGCCTGCACAACACCGTTGTATATGGTGGTCAGAAACGCGCGAAGATGGAGTAATGGTGTTAAGAATCCGGTCATAAGTACCTAGGAAGCTGGTGACAAGCCGGGGTAGTCGGCTGTGATGGCGACTAAAGCATTATCGATGCTGAGCTGATGGAACACCCCATCAATTAGCTCCACCTTTATATCCGGATCCTCTTCGGAGGTCGGATCGCGGGATCTTCCCGGATCCTCGGGTTGTGGAGCCGGACTGTGAATGTCCTTCACATCCCGGCGCAGTTCCTGCGTCAAAATCACAGAGTAAGGAACTCGGCTTTAGAAGCATGGGTCGGATGAATAAACGTCCGCTTACCCAGCTCCGAGGGTTACTCATGGAAAACCCGTTCAATGGGTTCATACGGAGGAAGTCTTCTGTCTCCCCCTTGTACAGGCCGGACAGGATCTTCACCAGATCCTCGGCCGAGCCCGACCACTTGCGGCCGTGGCGGGTGGCGTCGTCCTCCCCGTTAAAATCCCACATTGGGTGGCCCCTGTATTGCAGCGGCTGCACCCCCCGCATAATGCACGTGGCCATGACTCCGATCATGGTCAATCCGGAATGGACCAACAGCCTTATCCGGCCCATCAAATAATGGACGCTCTTGTCTTCCTCCAGCTGAGGGCTCCGTGGGCGCCAACTTAGGCGTTTCTTCAGAGGAGCGTCGCTAAACTCAGTGAGGCTGATCCGAACTGGGTCTGGCAATGGAGCGTCTTCTATATAAAACTATTCTGAAGGCCAGTCTTCGGACGCCGTCCTAGGGGTGCCGGATAGGTATCCAGTCCCGGCGATGCGCCATATTTCGGCGCCGCCCACTTGATATATTGACCCCTCGTAAGAGCGGGGTACGAGGCAGAATAGCCTCTTCCACAGCGCAAAATGGGGCTCGACGCCCAGGAATAGCTCGCAAAGGGCTACGAAGCCTGCGATATGCAGAATGGAGGCGGGCATTAGGTGATGGAGCTGGAGTCCGTAGAACTCCAGGAGCCCGCGGAGGAATGGATGTATAGGAAATCCAAGCCCCCTTATTAGATAGGGGATGAAGCATACCCGCTCCCCTTTGGAGGGACTAGGGATGACCTCCGCTTGCTTCCCACCTCTGTAGGTGGCCAGCCCGGCTTGAACCGGAACCATAAAGACCGGAGGAAGATATCCCTCCGCTTGGAGCGTCACCAGCTCGCTATGCGGAACAGAGCATCTCCTTCAATCTCCTGGCGAAGGACTGGGAACGCGAGGAGAGGAGCCGCGTCGACGGTCCATGATGGAATGGATTTTTGGTCAAGCAGCGCTCCGATGAGTACTTGCGGGAGGAAGATGGTGCGATTTGGATCTGGATTCCTGCCTCTCTTATAGGGAGGTTATTTGCACCGCTAGGGGGTAAAACGTAAAAGATACCCTGGCTTTTCGCATTCGTGTGACGCGTGGAAGAAGGCCATTATTGGGCATGGAAGCCAAGAAGCGCAACATTGATGAGGAAGCCGGACACTGTTCGGCAGGTACATGGAATTTGAAGGAGAACCCGCCTTGCAACGCCGAAGACTACATACATGCTGGACTTATCGTCATTGAAGCCTGGTTCGGGGGCTACTGAGGGAGTCCTGGACTAGGGGGTGTCCGGATAGCCGGATCACCATCATCGGCCGAACTATCATCGACCGGACTATCATCATCGGCCGGACTCCAAGACTATGAAGATACAAGATTGAAGACTTCGTCCCGTGTTCGGAGGGGACTTTCCTTTGCGTGGAAGGCAAGCTTGGCGATACGGATATGTAGATCTCCTACCATTGTAACCGACTCTATGTAACCCTAGCCCTCTCCGGTGTCTATATAAACCGGATGGCTTTAGTCCGTAGGACACAACAACAACCCTTACAATCATACCATAGGCTAGCTTCTAGGGTTTAGCCTCCTTGATCTCGTGGTATATCCACTCTTGTAACATCCACAATATCAATATCAATCAAGCAGGACGTAGGGTTTTACCTCCATCAAGAGGGCCCGAACCTGGGTAAAACATCGTGTCCCTCGTCTCCTGTTACCATCCGCCTAGACGCACAGTTCGGGACCCCCTACCCGAGATCCGCCAGTTTTGACACCGACAACGGCCGAACCCATGCTGCTTCTCGGCATGGATGGGCCGATGCTATCCAATGCTGGATCATCCGCTAGCTGCTGCAGCTGCGGAGACCCCCTTTGCTGGGTAAGTGAGTCGATCTGCTCCTGCTGCCGCTGGAATTTGACTGCCAATTCCGATTGACTTGCTTCTAGGCCTTGAAGGCGTTCATAGTCCTGCTTCCTCTGCTCCTCCTCCATCTTCCTCTTCTTCTCCGCCGCAATCTTCTTTCTCGCACGGGTTCTGTAGTCGTTGTTCCAGTCTAAAACCCCTCATACCACGGAATAGCGCCCTTGCCTCATGTTCTTCCCGGGTGTTCAGGATTTCCCAGGGCACGCGTAAGCTCGTCGTTCTCTCTGTTGGGCTGGAACACCCCCGATCGTGCCTCTTCTATTGCAACAAGTATCGCATCGTCGGCTCCCTTCAGACTTGCCTTCGTCGAAACATTGCCTGTCTTTGGGTCCAACTCCCCCCATGCGCATAGAACCAAGTCCTGCACCTGGGGGGCCAGCTCTTAGTAACCGGAGTGACACCTGCATCCTCCATCTCTTTCTCAGACTTATCCCACTTAGGCATTGCCACCGCATAGCCACCTGGCCCCAGCTTATGGAACTTATCCTTTTTTCGGCATTCTTCTTGTTTATTCTCGACCGTTCCTTAGCTAATTCCGAATCCTTGAATTTCACGAAATCGTCCCAATGAGCACGATGGTTCTCTAGTGTTCCCTCGAATACTGGAGTCTTCCTTCCTCCCTTGACGTACCTGTCCCATTCACGATTCTTGTGGTTCTTGAATGCAACCGCCATCTTCCTAAGAGCAGCGTCCTTGACTTTCTGCACATCTGCTTCTGTGAAATGATCTGGTAGGGTGAAATGTTCCATGAGAGTATCCCAAAGTAGATCTTTTTGATTCTTGTCGACAAAAGTAACATCTGGACGTGGAGCAGCGTCCTCTTTGTATTTTTGTCTTTTGTCTTTTGCTGGCTCTCTCCATTCTTGAAGGGAGATCGGGAGTTGGTCCTTCACAAGAACTCCGTACTGACGAACGAACTTGTCCGCAATCTTCTTAGGCGCTAATGGTTCGCCTTTAGGTTTGACTGCCTCGATATTGTACTTTACGCCCTCCTTTAACTTTTTGTTTGGGCCTCGTTTCGTCCTTTTGCCTGAAGATTTGCTCGATCCGGATGGCTGAAAGAACAAAGATCGATTCGTTAATATATCTTCAAGTCATTTAAAACATGTGATGATCACCAGATACCTGCTTATATAAATATATATACCTCGCCGGTCTTTGTTGTTTCAGGATCAACATGTTCTTCGTCATCGTCATAACCGTAGTTCATGACTTCATCAATTCGGTCGTCGCGATCGAATATCATATCACCCTCTCCGGTGTTGTTTAGAAATTCGGAGCCGTCATAATCTTCTTTATTCTGATCATCATCTGGCCCGCGTATCATATCGAACATGGTCTGTTCTCCCTCTCTGTCGGTATTGTCTGCCATAGCTTTTATTTAAGTAATCCAAAAGAAATATAAAACAATTTAGTATTCAAATTACACCGTCTCGAATAATAGATATAATCTTGAATACATCATCTAGAATAATAGATATAATCTTGAATACATCGTCTCGAATAATATATAATATTGAATAGTACATCACTGGCTAGGTAGCTAATTAAAGATCGAATACTACAGAAGAATCTAGGACACTCGCGGTTCCTGCGGCGCGGGCGGTGGACACCCAAAGAGAAGGAACCCTCACAGGATCATAGCTGAAGTGAGATCCCCGAAGATACTGCCAGGTATTGGAGAACCTGCCGCCCTCTAACGCAACCATGTAGCGATGGACGTGCTCGTCCTCCTCCCTGACACGGTGACGTACCACCTCCGGCGGAGCCGGGTCCCTCCGCACCGAAACTGGCCCACGCGAACGCCACCAAACGAGATCAGGGTCGACAGGACCCGGGGGCGGGTTCCTCATCAAGCGGCCCGCCCCTCCAGGCAGCACCTCCCAGTGCCAGCCCAGCAGAGCCCAGTCCCGGACATGGGTCGGCTGGACGTTGTCGCGGACGGGTCGACGACGAGGATGCGGGTCGGGCATCGTCGAGAACAAATACTAGCTATATGCCCGCAAAAAGTAACATTTTTTTAATGATTGGATTTTGATAACTAAAATTTCTAACATTTCTACTATTTAAAAAATCTATATACTATTTCATACTAATTAAGCATCTAACACTAAAAATAGAAAACACAACTTCTATACTTCCATTAAAAAACTGAAAAACAACATTATATAAAAAATTTCCATACTAATTAAACACTAATTATATACTAATAATAATAATCTAAATTATATACTAATTAAACATAAAAATTTCCATAGTAATTAAACACTAATTTCCATATAAATTTTTTTGATAACTAAAACAATAATAATCTAAATAATCTAAACTAATTCATACATATGTGTGTGTGTGTGTTCATCATGCTCTTGTGTGTTTGTGTGTGTGCTCGGGGAGGGGCGGCGCCCATGGTGGCCGCCGGGGGCGAGGGAGAGGGGTTAGAGGGGGAGAGCTCACAGCGGGGCGACGGCGACGGCGAGGCGACGGCAAGG
>NC_041391.1:170259519-170386181 GCF_002162155.2 Triticum dicoccoides | reverse complement strand
CGACGGGGACGGGGGCGGCGACGGGGACGGGGGCGGCGATGGGGACGGGGGTGGCGTCGGAGACGATCGAGGGCGGTGGCGACGGCGATGGAGACGGAAACAGAGGAACAAACAGAGAGGGAAAACAAAATTTTCGGACGTGTTGTATATATAGACCCCCCCTTTAGTACCGGTTGGAGCCTCCAACCGGTACTAAAGGCCTGTTTTGGCCAGGCCAAGCGGCGGGAGGCGACCCGCTTTAGTACCGGGTGGTGGCACAAACCGGTACGAAAGGCCCCCCCTTTAGTGCCGGTTTGTGCCACGACCCGGTCCTAAAGGCCTCGCGCTGCCACCCCAAAGTTTAGTCCCACCTCGCCGGGCGAAGGGCAGCCGCACTGGTTTATAAACCCAGCCACGGCTACCACTTTGAACTCCTCTATATAGCAGGCTGGTGGGCCTAAACTCTGTGCGCTGCCCTGTGAGTCTGCTGGGCCTTTAAGGCCTGTAATTACACACCTGTGGCCTATGAGGCCCACAGGGCAGCGCCCCAATTTTTTTTATAGTTTTTTTCTTTTCTGCTTTATTTTCTTCTATTTATTTTTGCGTAGTTTTTTGTATAGTTTTTTCTTTTCTGTTATATTTATTTTCTTCTATTTATTTGTGAGTAGTTTTTCATCTAGTTTGCCAAAATTCAACATTTTCAAAGTTCATTTTGTAGTGATTTTCAATTTCACGGTCATTTTGTAAACGATTGAAAAATAGCAAATATATTTTTTTTTCTTTTCTGCTTTATTTTTTCTTCTATTTATTTCTGAGTAGTTTTTTCTTTTCTGCTATATTTATTTTCCTCTATTTATTTTTGAGTAGTTTTTTTCTTTTCAGCTATAGTTTTTCTTCTTTTCTGCTATTTTTTTCTTTTCTGCAAAACTTGATGGTCAAAGTCTGGAGTTATAACTTAAAAAAAAGAAATGTCGACGTGCAATTAGTTTTTGCCATAACAGAAGAAGTCCGGAGTTGTAATAAGTTATTAAAAATAAAAAGAGGTGCAATGCTCGTTAATTTGCTTCAAGCCTTTCGGAATAGTGTAAACTGCACTGCGCATAGCTCCGTGCAGTCTACCGTATTCCTGAAGGCTTGAAGCTAAGCAACGTGAGCATTGAGCCTCTTCTTCATCGTCTCTGCACTCAGGGCTTATAAACCGCTCCTAGTCCCTCTCACTTCGTGAGGTGGGACTAAAAAACAGCTTACGTCTGGTTCATCCATGAACCGGTACTAAAGGTGCTCGTGGGGCCCCAGCCTTACCTGACACAACCTCATTAGTACCGATTCGTGGTACGAACCGGCACTAAATGGTGATGGTGGGGCCATAGCCTGATCGGAGGCTGACACAGCCTCTTTAGGTACAAACTTTCTGTTAGTGCCCGTAGTTTTCAAATTTGAATAGTTTAAATTTTGAATTATTTGAAATTAGTGTCCGTAGTTTGAATAACTTAACGGTACAAACTTTCTGTTAGTGCCCGTAGTTTTCAAATTTGAATAGTTTAAATTTTGAATTATTTGAAATTAGTGTGAATCACTAGTTTGTGAATAACTTAACTTTAAAAATCAGTAAAGGCATGAAAGAATTTGTTTGCACATAAAATTTCTTCGCGTTTCAAATGCCAAAACACATAACTACCCTAACTATTACAGAGATTCCCCTCTGGGTGTGAAACACAGAAGAAAGTGATGATAGTGAAGCCGATCACATCCCAGATCTTTGGGTGTGAAACTTTTTCTTCGCGTGTGTCCCTTTGCGCCGTAACCATGGAAAATCTTCATCATTTAACGGGATGCTCGGGTCAATATTCACTGTGAATGGAGCAATTTCATCAAACTTTTCATAATCTTCTGACTTGTCTGTCTTGTCATCCACTCCCACGATGTTTCTCTTCTCAGAAAGAACTATGTGCCGCTTTGGCTCATCGTACGATGCATTCGCTTCCTTATCTTTTCTTTTTTTTGGCTTGGTAGACATGTCCTTCACATAGAAAACCTGTGCCACATCATTGGCTAGGACGAATGGTTCGTCTGCATACGCAAGATTGTTGAGATCCACTGTTGTCATTCCGTACTGCGGGTCTTCCGTTACCCCGCCTCATGTCATATTGACCCATTTGCACCGAAACAAAGGGACCTTTAAACCATGTCGATAGTCAAGTTCCCATATGTCCTGTATATAACCATAATATGTTTCCTTTCCCGTCTTGGTTTCTGCATCAAAGCGGACACCACTGTTTTGGTTGGTGCTCTTCTTATCTTGGGCGATCGTGTAAAATGTATTACCATTTATCTCGTACCCTTTGAAAGTCATTATATTCGAAGATGGTAACTGGGACATCAAGTACAGGTAATCTTCAATAGAGGTGTCATGCATGGTACGTGTCTGCAACCAGCTGGCGAAACTCCTGGTTTGTTCATGTGTAATCCAGTCATCAGACCACTCCGGGTGTTTGGAGCATAGCAAATTCTTGTGTTCATCCATATACGGAGCCACCAAGGCGGAATTCTGTAGAACTGTGTAGTGTGCTTCAGTGAGAGAATGTCCGTCCATACATATTATTTGTTCCCCTCCTAGCGTGCCTTTTCCATCCAGTCTGCCCTTATGCCGCGATTCAGGAACACCAATCGGCTTAAGGTCAGGAATAAAGTCAATACAAAACTCAATGACCTCCTCATTTTGATGGCCCTTGGAGATGCTTCCTTCTGGCCTAGCACGGTTATGAACACATTTCTTTAAAACTCCCATGAACCTCTCAAAGGGGAACATATTGTGTAGAAATACAGGACCCAAAACGTTAATCTCTTTGCATAGGTGAACTAGGACGTGCGTCATGATGTTGAAGAAGGATGGTGGGAACACCAACTCGAAACTGACAAGACATTGCACCAAATCATTCTGTAACCTTGGTATGATTTCTGGATCGATTACCTTCTGAGAGATTGCATTGAGAAATGCACATAGCTTCACAATGGCTAATCGAACGTTTTCCGGTAGAAGCCCCCTCAATGCAACCGGAAGCAGTTGCGTCATAATCACGTGGCAGTCATGAGACTTTAGGTTCTGGAACTTTTTCTCTGCCACGTTTATTATTCCCTTTATATTCGATGAGAAGCCAGACGGTACCTTAATACTGAGCAGGCATTCAAAGAAGATTTCCTTCTCTTCTTTGGTAAGAGCGTAGCTTGCATGACCCTGATGTATGCCGTCTTCTCCGTGCATACGTTGCTGGTCCTCCCGTGCCTCAGGTGTATCTTTTGTCTTCCCATACACGCCCAAGAAGCCAAGCAGGGTCACGCAAAGATTCTTCGTCACGTGCATCACGTCGATTGCGGAGCGGACCTCTAGGTCTTTCCAATATGGCAGGTCCCAAAATATAGATTTCTTCTTCCACATGGGTGCGCGTCCGTCAGCGTCCTTCGGAACAGGTTGTCCGCCAGGACCCTTTCCAAATATCACCTTCAAAGCCTTGACCATATCATGTACATCAGCACCAGTACGGTGGCGAGGCTTCGTCCGGTGATCCGCCTCACCTTTGAAATGCTTGCCTTTCTTTCTTATGGGATGCCTGCTCGGAAGAAATCGACGATGTCCCAGGTACACATTCTTCTTACAACTATTCAAATATATACTGTCGGTATCATCCAAACAGTGCGTGCATCCGCGGTATCCCTTGTTTGTCTGTCTTGATAGGTTACTGAGAGCTGGCCAATCATTGATGGTCACGAACAGCAACGCCTTTAGGTCAAATTCTTCCCCCATGTGCTCATCCCACACACGTACACCTGTTCCATTCCACAGTTGTAAGAGTTCTTCAACTAATGGCCTTAGGTACACATCAATGTCGTTGCCGGGTTGCTTAGGGCCTTGGATGAGCACTGGCATCATAATGAACTTCCACTTCATACACAACCAAGGAGGAAGGTTATACAAACATAGAGTCACAGGCCAAGTGCTATGGTTGCTGCTCTGCTCCCCAAAAGGATTAATGCCACCTGCGCTTAGACCAAACCATATGCTCCTTGCGTCATCTGCAAACTCCTTCCCGTACATTCTTTTGATTTTTCTCCACTGCGACCCGTCGGTGGGTACTCTCAACTTTCCATCTTTCTTACGGTCTTCTCTGTGCCATCGCATCGCCTTGGCATGCTCTTTGGTTTTGGAACAAACGTTTCAACCGTGGTATTATAGGAGAATACCACATCACCTTGGCAGGAATCTTCTTCCTGGGGCGCTCGCCCTCGACATCACCATGCTCATCGCGGCTGATCTTATAGCGCAATGCACCACATACCGGGCAAGCGTTCAAATCCTCGTACTCATCGCGGTAGAGGATGCAATCATTAGGGCATGCATGTATCTTCTGCAACTCTAACCTTAGAGGGCAGACAACCTTCTTTGCTTCGTACGTACTCTCGGGCAATTCGTTGTCCTTTGGAAGCATATCCTTTATCATTACCAGCAACTTTCCAAATCCCTTGTCAGATACACCATTCTCTGCCTTCCATTGCAGCAATTCCAGTGTGGTGCCCAGCTTTTTCTTGTCACCTATGCAATTCGGGTACAATAATTTTTTGTGATCCTCTAACATGCGCTGCAACTTCTTCTTCTCCAAATCACTTGCGCAGTTTCTCTTTGCATCGGCAATGGCCCGACCTAGATCATCAGCGGGCTCATCTGATGCCTCTTCTTCAGATTCTTCCCGCATTATCGGCTCAGCTTCTTCCCCCATTGTTGTATCATCGTATTCAGGGAACCCATGGCCAGGATAGTTGTCATCGTCCTCTTCTTCTTCATTGTCTTCCATCATAACCCCTCTTTCTCTGTGCTTGGTCCAAACATTATAGTGGGGCATGAAACCGGACTCAAACAGGTGGACGTGAATGGTTCTTGACGTAGAGTAATTGCGACCATTCTTACAGCCAGCACATGGACAAGGCATAAAACCATCCGCCCGCTTGTTTGCCTCAGCCGCAAGCAGAAAAGTATGCACGCCCTCAACGAACTGGGGAGAGCATCGGTCATCGTACATCCATTGCCGGCTCATCTTCATTACGCAACACCGAATAGACCAAATTAATACAAGTTCATACATAAAGTTCATACAACACTTAAATGCAACAAACAAATAACTCTCTAGCTAAAGCATTTAAATGCAACAACAAATGAGATCAAGATCGCAACTAAGGTAACAATTGATCCAACAGCATAATGATACCAAGCCTCACTATCGATGGCATATTTTCTAATCTTTCTAATCTTCAAGCGCATTTTCTCCATCTTGATCTTGTGATCATCGACGACATCGGCAACATGCAACTCCAATTCCATCTTCTCCCCCTCAATTCTTTTCAATTTTTCTTTCAAGTACTCGTTTTCTCTTTCAACTAAATTTAACCTCTCGACAATAGGGTCGGTTGGAATTTCCGGTTCACATACCTCCTAGATAAAAATATCTATGTCAACTTGATGCGCATAATTTGTCATAAACACGAAATGCAACAAATAGTTTTAAAAGAGAATATACCACATCCGAATCATAACAAGGACGAGGGCCGACGGGGACGGATATCAAAACCATGGCACTATGTATAACAAACAACGTATGGGTAAGATAATTATTATACGAGTAACTATATATCCAAATCACACAAACATCAATTTTTTATATAAAATTTCATGAACAAGAGGCTCACCACAAGGTGGTGCCGGCGACGGGACGGTGCGGGCGATCGACGGTGGTTACGACGGAGATTTAGAAGGCACTAAGTAAACCACACCTACATATGCAAACTAAGTGTTATTTTGACCTCAAATTGCATATAAATCAAATACTACCACATATAATTCCTCCCAAATTACTAAAACCCACAATTAATCACTATATAAACCAATGCAAGAGCTAATCTAGCAATGAGAGATGAAAGGACAAAGTTGCTAACCTTGGTGATCATTTGAATGGATGAGGGCCTGCAAATCTTGACAAATTTGGGGCAAATTTTGTGATGAACTCGAGAGGAAGAAGGGAAGAACAGAGGAGAGGGAGAGGGGAAAGGGGGAAGAATAGAGTGCGGGTGGACGAAGGGTTTATATAGGATGACCTTTAGTACCGGTTTGTGCCACGAACCGGTACTAAAGGTGCTGGAAGGGCCCCACTCTGACAACATCCTGCCACCACTTTCTTTAGTACCGGTTCGTGGCACGAACCGGTGCTAAAGGTTCGCCACGAACCGGTACTAAAGAGCTCCTCCCGCCTAGCCGTTGGAACCGGCACTAATGGACACATTAGTGCCGGTTCTATTACAAACCGGGACTAATGTGTCTCACATTTGACCCTTTTTCTACTAGTGCACAACAACTCGAGGAAATACATGCATTTTATCATGGCAACAAGATATAGAAAGCATATCATTATGAGATTTATTCAAGCAATTTCTACATGATATGCACGGACTATCAACACAAGCATGTGAAATATGTAAGGTGCACGAAGTGTTAAAGTCCAAAGATGGAGCATTGCAACAAGATAGTGATGAAGAGTCATCAACGATAAGCATACTATCATCATTGCAATGACCAACACTGCTCACCATAACATTACCTTGTGGAAATCCACATGTAGGTGAAGTAGAAGAAGTTGAGAAGGCAACACAGCCGGAGGTGGAGGGAGAACAATCATCCCCACAAATCTTGGACACACCATATTTATCTTGAAGCTTTGTCCACAACTCATGAGCATCCCGGAACGACATGAGTTGAAATATAAATACATTGCTCAAAGCATCGAAAAGCACATTAGAGGCTTGAGTATTGAGATAAGAGTTGTTCTCATCCTCTAAAGATAATCTTTGGGGATCCTTTGGAGGAGAAAAACCCATATCTACATTTCGCTCTAAATTTGGGTCCATGACCCTAAAGAGATTAAGCATGCGAATTACCCAAACATCAAAATTTGTGCCATTGAAACTAAGAGTGTCAGAGAATCCTAATCCCCTAGTCGACATCTTTACTCTCTAGGCGGTTAAGCCTGACAAAGAGATACGAGGCTCTAATACCAATTGAAAGATCGTGGATGTCGCCTAGAGGGGGGGGTGAATAGGCGCTTTAAAATAATTACGGTTTAGGCTTGAACAAATGCGGAATAAACCTAGCGGTTAATTTGTCAAGCACAAAACCTACAGCAATTAGGCTCACCTATGTGCACCAACAACTTATGCTAAGCAAGATAAACTACTAGGTGATAGCAAGATATATGACAAGAAACAATATGGCTATCACAAAGTAAAGTGCATAAGTAAAGATCTCGGGTAAGAGATAACCGAGGCACGCGGAGACGACGATGTATCCCGAAGTTCACACCCTTGCGGATGCTAATCTCCGTTTGGAGCGGTGTGGAGCATCTAATTGGAGACCCCGACACTTGCCCGGAGCTTTACACCACAATGATTGAGCTCCGAACACCACCAACCGTCTAGGGCACCCAAGCACCCAAGAGGAACAAGCTCAAGGGTACCAATCACCCAAGAGTAATAAGCTTCTCAACTTGTAACTTCCACGTATCACCGTGGAGAACTCTAACCGATGCACCAAATGCAATGGCAAGGGCACACGGAGTGCCCAAGTCCTTCTCTCTCAAATACCATCAAAGCAACTAATGCTAGGGAGGAAAACAAGAGGAAGAACAAGGAGAACACCAAGAACTCCAAGATCTAGATCCAAGGGATTCCCCTCACATAGAGGAGAAAGTGATTGGTGGAAATGTGGATCTAGATCTCCTCTCTCTTTTCCCTCAAAAACTAGCAAGAATCCATGGAGGGATTGAGAGTTAGCAAGCTCGAAGAAGGTCAACAATGGGGTAAGAACACAAGCTCAAAGGATAAGGTTCAATGGGGAAGAAGACCCCTCTTATATGTGGGAAAAAATCCAACCGTTAGGCTCACAGCCCGCACAGAGCCGTACTACCTCTAGGGCGGTAGTACCCCCTTGAAAAACAACAGCGAGGAGGCAAAAGGCCAGTAGAACTGCCGGAGCGGTACTACCGCTCATCCTCACAATACTACCGCTCGACCTCACGGTACTACCGCAAATGGTAGCGGTACTACTGCTTGCGAGCGGTACTAAAAAAATACTTCCGTGCCTACCTCCGCTGAGCAAAACATGATATTTTGGTCCGGAGCGGTACTACCGCTTAGGAGCCGTGGTAGTACAGCTCTGGAGCGGTACTACCGCTCAGGAGCTGCGGTAGTACCGTTCTGGAGCGGTAGTAAAAATTTACATCCGCTCTAGCTGCGGTAGTACCGCTGCAGCCTTTACCAAAACAGCCACAACTTCTACAAACGGACTCCAAATTCAACGAAACTAAGTTTGTTGGAAATCTAACAACATGGGCTAACACAATCTTTGTAGAAATATCAATAAGAAGCAAATGAGGAAAGGCCCATAAGAAAATGGTGAGAACCCTTCCTCGGATAAGACCGGTAAAACCTCCAACACCGATAACATCATAGAAGACGCATGCGAACTCCGTTTTTGATGAACTCAAGCTTGTCATCAAGATGACCATAAGCTCTAAGACTCACAAAGAGAACCAAACAAGAACCAAGAAACATGATGCAAGGATGCAATGGTTTGAGCTTTCTACTAACGATACGATCAAGCTACCAACTTGAGAGCCCCCCTTGATAGTACGACAAACAATCCTATAACCCGGTCACCCAACTACCACCATGAGACCGGTAAAATAGAAAACCTATCAAGGGAAAACATTTGCCTTGCACATGGTCCACTTGAGCTAGATGATGACCATCTTGACTCCTTCAAGTTGGACCACCACTAGTGCAGAACCGGGCAATAACACCGGTTCGTAAGGCCCTTTAGTGCCGGTTACATAACTGCCACTAAAGTGTGGTCACTAAAGGCCCCCCCTTTAGTACCGGTTCAGCATGAACCGGTGCTAAAGGGCAACCACGTGGCACGAGCCAGCTCCTGGGGCCTGGAGCCCTTTAGTACCGGTTGGTAAGAATAACCGGTACTATAAGGTTTGGGGTTTTTTAGTTTTATGATTTCTTTTTCATTTAATTTTGTGTTTCCATTTTAATTCTTTTTCATTTGCTGGTATTTTACGATACTACACATTGTACACGTTATGCATATATATATATATAAATACAATTTCTAGTAGAACCAATCATGCATATATATATATATATATATATATATATATATATATATATATATATATATATCTCATCAATGTCTCACAAACCACCATATTAATTAATTCACACATACACACATGTATAGCTATATACAATTTCTCCTACATATGCATGTTGCCTTTGGAGCCAGTGGCATTAGCCTAATTGGTGCCTTCGGAGCACGATGACAATTGGAAGTGGTTTTCATGGGGGCGGTAGCGGGTAGTAGTATTCTCCCTTCGGATTTATGACCTGGTCGAGCAAAAATCCCGCTATTTCCTCTTGAAGTGCTTCTACGCGCTCCGTTTCTAGGAGCTTCTCCCGCACCTCTTTGAACTATTAAGAAGGAGATCAATATGCATGTGTATTAGTTTCTGTGACTAGATATCGATAATGGTGTAAAAATTGTGAATAGTGTTCTGACAAGCGTACCCATTCCTGTCTTTGAGATCTGCTCCTTTCAGACGCCATATTGCGAATGTTCTCGCAAACACAGAATGCACACAGATCAGTCCCCTGCGCCTGCTTCAGGGCCTTTACGAGAATGGAATTTGATCAGATAATAATTAATCAAGCATCATAATTAAAGAGATGGCAGCTAGCTAGCTAGCTAGCTAGTACTACTTAATTACTTACCTTGGATCGAAACCATTTAAGCTTTGGTTTCCATTCGCCTTCCGTGACCTTGATGAACCTTGCCCAAGCCCTGCCCCGCCGACAAACAAAATGAATAAAGGGGTTATTAAATAGTTCATATCATGAAATGACAAACTAAATAGGCCGAGATATATAGTTAATAATGATTGAAATTACCTGTTGACTATCCCAAACAAGATGTTATAGTCACTTTTTGCTTTGAGTAGTGAGTCCAGTATTTCAACTGTTCCGTCGTCAACTTTAATGATACACAAGACCCAGTGAAATCTGCATGCACACACGTTTGCATGTCTTAATTAAGCGGACATATGTAAGCAAAAACATGTAGCTAGCTAGTAGGCAAAAACAGAGAATTTGTAGTATAAGACAGTGTGACTCACTGGAAGTTGTAAGGAAGTAGTATATCTTCAATGTATTTGAGGCGCTTCAAGAACTCTAGCATGTTGTCCTCTACGTCCTTTTGATGATGTGCATTTATCCGCCATGTGTATTCATTAACGGTGTTTGGGTCAATGAACCCAATGCCAAAGCGTCCACCTTTTCTCCTTTCATACATCTTCATCCTACATAATACCACAGAAAAGAATATAGTGAGGATAATTACAGGTAATGATTGATCAAAAGGATCACTACAGCTAGCTTGAGACTTAAATTACAGAAAGAAATCACTTACAGACAATAGCAACTGACGATAGATTTGTCGAGTGCGTCTTGATTGTATAACTGAAACAGTTCAGAATACTCAACGGACAGAGCTTTCTCATGGAAGTAATGCTCCTCCTTGACATTCACCATGAGGGAAAATCGATCTGAAATCTTGGTAATGTTCATGTACCATTGATGCAATTCATACATTCTCGTTGGGAGGTTCTTGACCTTGTCTGGCGCGACCAAAGGTTGGCCCCGGACATATTTCCGTTTTATTTCATCCTCTCTAAGAATAGGCATGGGCTCGATCTCGAGGAGTTGTCCAACAGTGATGTTGAGAACTTCAGCCTGCATTATATGCTCTTCCGTTATTACCACATTGCCCACCTCGGGAACGTGCACTGTTTGCCCACAATAATATTGGGCACGCATACTGTCACGTGTTGTTGGCACAACAAGCAAGGGGATCGATTGCGCCGCCTGTTCTCCCAGTTGGGGAATGGTTTTCCCACATTTTTTGTCAGCTGCTTCTTGTTTGCTCGATCTCGATGTAGACATGCTCACCTCCTTTTGTAGACGTGCTTGATTTAACTTCCTGATGTGGCGCTCATAGTCTGTGTCAACAGGCTTGGGAGCTGGTGGTTGAGCCATACGAATGAAGTGGTCAATCGTTTCCTCAGGCACTTTCTCCCTTGGTGGCGGTTGCGGTTTCGGTGCAAAATGGGCTTCCACCTCGGCCTTCGATATGGCTGCGATTTCCTCCTCGGACCTGTCATAAGCCCTCTGCGGAAGAGGCGTGAGGCTTGGACCATATTTATATCGCTTGCCTCCGCCTGTACTTCTAGTACTACCTCAACTCGTACCGCTACGCACCATAGCTGCGGGGTGTCTCTTCTTCGATTGCTGAGGCGGCGGAGATGGCTGACGGGGCTGAGTTGGACAAGGAGGAGTGGCCTGAGGTTGTGCCGGACTTGGAGGAGGAGTGGACGTCTGACGCTGTGGTGGACTTGGAGGAGAAGGAGTGGCCTGACACTTTGCCGGACTTGGAGGAGGAGTGGCCTGACACTTTGCCGGACTTGGAGGAGGAGTGACCTGACACTTTGCCGGACTTGGTGGACTTGCAGGAGCGGGAGACTGCTGACTCGGTGGCGGACTTCGACGAGGAGTCGGCTGACGCGGTGTCGGTGGCCTTCGAAAGATGATGCAATCCTTTTTCCATAGGATGATACGAAGTTTGGCCTCTCCGAGAAAGCGCTCGCCGTCACCTCCAGGAATGTCAAGGTGTAGCTCCGAATATGGTGGGTCCACCACCTCATCAACCAAGACACGAGCATAGCCCGCTGGAATCGGGTTGCAATGGAAGGTTGCCTCGGGGGGATTTGTAAAAGCAACCGCGTCCACCACCTTCATGGATATGTTCTTCATTTTGACGTGTAGCTCATAGTTAGTGTTCTCCGTGATGTCATCCACGGGGTATCTACCCAGCATTGCGTCGTCCTGGGCGGCCGAACCCACGCTGCTTCTCGGCATGGATGGGCCGGTGCTATCCAATGCTGGATCATCCGCTAGTTGCGGCAGCTGCTGAGACCCCCTTTGCTGGGTAAGTGAGTCGATCTGCTCCTGCTGCCACTGGAATTTGACTGCCAATTCCGCTTGACTTGCTTCTAGACCTTGAAGGCGTTCATAGTCCCGCTTCGTCTGCTCCTCCTCCATCTTCCTCTTCTTCTCCTCCGCAATCTTCTTTCTCGCACGGGTTCTGTAGTCGTTGTTCCAGTCTGAAAACCCCTCATACCACGGAATAGCGCCCATGCCTCGTGTTCTTCCCGGGTGTTCAGGATTTCCCAGGGCACGCGTAAGCTCGTCGTTCTCTCTGTTGGGCTGGAACACCCCCGATCGTGCCTCTTCTATTGCAACAAGTATCGCATCGTTGGCTCCCTTCAGACTTGCCTTCGTCGAAACATTGCCTGTCTTCGGGTCCAACTCCCCCCATGCGCATAGAACCAAGTCCTGCACCTGGGGGCCCAGCTCTTAGTAACCGGAGTGACACCTGCATCCTCCATCTCTTTCTCAGACTTATCCCACTTAGGCATTGCCACCGCATAGCCACCTGGCCCCAGCTTATGGAACTTATCCTTTTTTCGGCATTCTTCTTGTTTATTCTTGACCGTTCCTTAGCTAATTCCGAATCCTTGAATTTCACGAAATCTTCCCAATGAGCACGTTGGTTCTCTAGTGTTCCCTCGAATACTGGAGTCTTCCTTCCTCCCTTGACGTACTTGTCCCATTCACGATTCTTGTGGTTCTTGAATGCAACCGCCATCTTCCTAAGAGCAGCGTCCTTGACTTTCTGCACATCTGCTTCTGTGAAATGATCTGGTAGGGTGAAATGTTCCATGAGAGTATCCCAAAGCAGATCTTTTTGATTCTTGTCGACAAAAGTAACATCTGGACGTGGAGCAGCGTCCTCTTTGTCTTTTTGTCTTTTGTCTTTTGCTGGCTCTCTCCATTCTTGAAGGGAGATTGGGAGTTGGTCCTTCATAAGAACTTCGCACTGACGAATGAACTTGTCCGCAATCTTCTTAGGCGCTAATGGTTCACCATTAGGTTTGACTGCCTCGATATTGTACTTTACGCCCTCCTTCAACTTTTTGTTCGGGCCTTGTTTCGTCCTTTTGCCTGAAGATTTGCTCGATCCGGATGGCTGAAAGAACAAAGATCGATTCGTTAATATATCTGCAAGTCATTTAAAACATGTGATGATCACCAGATACCTGCTTATATAAATATATATACCTCGCCGGTCTTTGTTGTTTCAGGATCAACATGTTCTTCGTCATCGTCATAACCGTAGTTCATGACTTCATCAATTCGGTCATCGCGATCGAATATCATATCACCCTCTCCGCTGTTGTTTAGAAATTCGGAGCCGTCATAATCTTCTTTATTCTGATCATCATCTGGCACGCGTATCATATCGAACATGGTCTGTTCTCCCTCTCTGTCGGTATTGTCTGCTATAGCTTTTATTTAACTAATCCAAAAGAAATATAAAACAATTTAGTATTCAAATTACATCGTCTCGAATAATAGATATAATCTCGAATACATCGTCTAGAATAATAGATATAATCTTGAATACATCGTCTCGAATAATATATAATATTGAATAGTACATCACTGGCTAGGTAGCTAATTAAAGATCGAATACTACAGAAGAATCTAGGACACTCGCGGTTCCTGCGGCGCGGGCGGTGGACACCCAAAGAGAAGGAACCCTCACAGGATCATAGCTGAAGTGAGATCCCCAAAGATACTGCCAGGTATTGGAGAACCTGCCGCCCTCTAACGCAACCATGTAGCGATGGACGTGCTCGTCCTCCTCCTTGACACATCGACGTACCACCTCCGGCGGGGCCGGGTCCCTCCGCACTGAAATTGGCCCACGCGAACGCCACCAAACGAGATCAGGGTCGACGACGGGACCCGGGGCCGGGTTCCTCATCAAGCGGCGCACCCCTCCAGGCAGCACCTCCCAGTGCCAGCCCGGCGGAGCCCAGTCCCGGACATGGGTCGGCAGGACGTCGTCGTGGACGGGTCGACGGCGAGGATGCGGGCCGGGCATCGCCGAGAACAAATACTAGCTATATGCCCGCAAAAAGTAGCATTTTTTTTAATGATTGGATTTTGATAACTAAAATTTCTAATATTTCTATATAACACTAAAAAATTTCCATACCAATTAAACACTAATTATATCCATCTAACATGCATTCATACATATATAATAGTGAAAAAATAATAATCTAAATAATCTAAACTAATTAAACATACAAAATACGTGTGTGTGTGTACTAATTAAACACTAATTATCTAAACTAATTAAACATACAAAATAATAATCTAAATAATCTAAATTAATTAAAGACTAATTATCTAAACTAATCTAAACAATCTAAATAATCTAAAATAATAATCTAAACTAATCTAAATAATCTAAACTAATCAAAAACTAATTAAACATGCTTGTGTGTGTCTGTATGGGCTCGGGGCCGGAGGGCTCACAACGGGCGACTGCGACGGCCGGGGCGGCGACGACGGGGACGGCGCGACGGGGACGGGGACGGCGCGACGGGGACGGGGACGGCGCGACGGGGACGGGCCCGGGGCGGCAATGGAGACGAGGGCGGCGACGGGGACAGGGGTGGCGACGGGGATGGGGGCGGCGACGGAGACGAGCGGCGACGGAGACGATCGAGGGCGGCGGCGACGGCGACGGAGACGACGGAACAGAGGAACAAACAGAGGGAAACTGAAATTTTTGCAAGT
The DNA here is from genome assembly GCF_002162155.2 of Triticum dicoccoides. NCBI lineage: Eukaryota > Viridiplantae > Streptophyta > Magnoliopsida > Poales > Poaceae > Triticum > Triticum dicoccoides. Next base: position 170,371,334 of record NC_041391.1, on the reverse strand, counting down.
CTTGTATATATAGAAGGCACCTTTAGTACCGGTTTGTGCCACCAACCGGTACTAAAGGCCAGTTTTGGCCAGGCCAAGCGGCGGGAAGCGACCCCCTTTAGTACCGGGTCGTGGCACAAACCGGTACTAAAGGCCCCCCTTTAGTACCGGTTTGTGTGACGACCCGGTACTAAAGGGGGTGCGCTGGCGCAGGTGCGGTGCAGCAAGTTTAGTCCCACCTCGCTAGTCGAGGGGCTACCGCACTGGTTTATAAGCCCCAGTGCGGTAGCTCTCTCGAGCTCCTCTCCTAACCAGGCCTACTGGGCCTACCTGTCCTCTTTGCCTAGTGGGCCTACTGGGCCTTCGCGGGCCGGCATCCTGGCCCAACGAAAGGTTGTGTCGCTAGTCGTATGCAGGCCGCTTTGGCCCAGTAGGCGGGCTTTTTTTTCTTAATTTTTTTTGCTTTATTTTTTTTTGTTTTATTTATTTTTGAGTTGTTTTTTTTGCTGTATTTAGTGTTTCTTTGTGAATATTTTTGCTTTAGGTACAAAAAATTACAAACTTTCTGTTAGTGCCGGTAGATTTCAAATTTGAATAGCTTAAATTTTGAATTATTTGAAATTTGTGTGAATCACTAGTTTGTGAATAACTTAACTTTGAGTTCATTTGAATTGCTTTTCAATTTCAGGGTCATTTAGCTGGAAAAAAAATCAGTAAATGCATGAAAAGAATTTGTTTGCACATAAAATTTCTTCGCGTTTCAAATGCCAAAATACATAACTACCCTAACTATTACAGACATTCCCTCCTGGGTGTGAAACACAGAAGAAAGTGATGATAGTGAAGCCGATCACATCCCAGATCTTTCGGTGTGAAACTTTTTCTTCGCGTGTGTCCCTTTGCGCCGTAACCATGGAAAATCTTCATCATTTAACGGGATGCTCGGGTCAATATTCACTGTGAATGGAGCAATTTCATCAAACTTTTCATAATCTTCTGACTTGTCTGTCTTGTCATCCACTCCCACGATGTTTCTCTTCCCAGAAAGAACTATGTGCCGCTTTGGCTCATCGTACGATGCATTCGCTTCCTTATCTTTTCTTTTTCTTGGCTTGGTAGACATGTCCTTCACATAGAAAACCTGTGCCACATCATTGGCTAGGACGAATGGTTCGTCTGCATATGCAAGATTGTTGAGATCCACTGTTGTCATTTCGTACTGCGGGTCTTCCGTTACCCCGCCTCGTGTCATATTGACCCATTTGCACCGAAACAAAGGGACCTTTAAACCACGTCGATAGTCAAGTTCCCATATGTCATGTATATAACCATAATATGTTTCCTTTCCCGTCTTGGTTTCTGCATCAAAGCGGACACCACTGTTTTGGTTGGTGCTCTTCTTATCTTGGGCGATCGTGTAAAATGTATTACCATTTATCTCGTACCCTTTGAAAGTCATTATATTCGAAGATGGTAACTGGGATAGCAAGTACAAGTCATCTTCAATAGAGGTGTGATGCATGGTACGTGTCTGCAACCAGCTGGCGAAACTCCTGGTTTGTTCACGTGTAATCCAGTCATCAGACCGCTCCGGGTGTTTGGAGCGTAGCAAATTCTTGTGTTCATCCATATACGGAGCCACCAAGGCGGAATTCTGTAGAACTGTGTAGTGTGCTTCAGTGAGAGAATGTCCGTCCATACATATTATTTGTTCCCCTCCTAGCGTGCCTTTTCCATCCAGTCTGCCCTTATGCCGCGATTCAGGAACACCAATCGGCTTAAGGTCAGGAATAAAGTCAATACAAAACTCAATGACCTCCTCATTTTGATGGCCCTTGGAGATGCTTCCTTCTGGCCTAGCACGGTTATGAACATATTTCTTTAAGCCTCCCATGAACCTCTCAAAGGGGAACATATTGTGTAGAAATACAGGACCCAAATCGTTAATCTCTTCGCATAGGTGAACTAGGACGTGCGTCATGATGTTGAAGAAGGATGATGGGAACACCAACTCGAAACTGACAAGACATTGCACCAAATCATTCTGTAACCTTGGTATGATTTCTGGATCGATTACCTTCTGAGAGATTGCATTGAGAAATGCACATAGCTTCACAATGGCTAATCGGACGTTTTCCGGTAGAAGCCCCCTCAATGCAACCGGAAGCAGTTGTGTCATAATCACGTGGCAGTCATGAGACTTTAGGTTCTGGAACTTTTTCTCTGCCATGTTTATTATTCCCTTTATATTTGACGAGAAGCCAGACGGTACCTTAATACTGAGCAGGCATTCAAAGAAGATTTCCTTCTCTTCTTTGGTAAGAGCGTAGTTTGCATGACCCTGATGTATGCCGTCTTCTCCGTGCATACGTTGCTGGTCCTCCCGTGCCTCAGGTGTATCTTTTGTCTTCCAATACACGGCCAAGAAGCCAAGTAGGGTCACGCAAAGATTCTTCGTCGCGTGCATCACGTCGATTGCAGAGCGGACCTCTAGGTCTTTCCAATATGGCAGGTCCCAAAATATAGATTTCTTCTTCCACATGGGTGCGCGTCCGTCAGCGTCCTTTGGAACAGGTTGTCCGCCAGGACCCTTTCCAAATATCACCTTCAAATCCTTGACCATATCATGTACATCAGCACCAGTACGGTGGCGAGGCTTCGTCCGGTGATCCGCCTCACCTTTGAAATGCTTGCCTTTCTTTCTTACGGGATGCCTGCTCGAAAGAAATCGACGATGTCCCAGGTACACATTCTTCTTACAACTATTCAAATATATACTGTCGGTATCATCCAAACAGTGCGTGCATCCGCGGTATCCCTTGTTTGTCTGTCCTGATAGGTTACTGAGAGCCAGCCAATCATTGATGGTCACGAACAGCAACGCCTTTAGGTCAAATTGTTCCCCCATGTGCTCATCCCACGCACGTACACCTGTTCCATTCCACAGTTGTAAGAGTTCTTCAACTAATGGCCTTAGGTACACATCAATGTCGTTGCCGGGTTGCTTAGGGCCTTGGATGAGCACTGGCATCATAATGAACTTCCGCTTCATGCACAACCAAGGAGGAAGGTTATACAAACATAGAGTCACAGGCCAGGTGCTATGGTTGCTGCTCTCCTCCCCAAAAGGATTAATGCCATCTGCACTTAGACCAAACCATACGCTCCTTGCGTCATCTGCAAACTCCTTCCCGTACTTTCTTTCGATTTTTCTCCACTGCGACCCATCAGCGGGTACTCTCAACTTTCCGTCTTTCTTACGGTCTTCTCTATGCCGTCGCATCGCCTTGGCATGCTCTTTGTTTTGGAACAAACGTTTCAACCGTGGTATTATACGAGAATACCACATCACCTTGACAGGAATCTTCTTCCTGGGGCGCTCGCCCTCGACATCACCATGCTCATCGCGGCTGATCTTATAGCGCAATGCACCACATACCAGGCAAGCGTTCAAATCCTCGTACTCACCGCGGTAGAGGATGCAATCATTAGGGCATGCATGTATCTTCTGCACCTCTAACCCTAGAGGGCAGACAGCCTTCTTTGCTTCGTACGTACTCTCGGGCAATTCGTTGTCCTTTGGAAGCATATCCTTTATCATTACCAGCAACTTTCCAAATCCCTTGTCAGATACACCATTCTATGCCTTCCATTGCAGCAATTCCAGTGTGGTGCCCAGCTTTTTCTTGTCACCTACGCAATTCGGGTACAACAATTTTTTGTGATCCTCTAACATGCGCTGCAACTTCTTCTTCTCCAAATCACTTGCGCAGTTTCTCTTTGCATCGGCAATGGCCCGACCTAGATCATCAACGGGCTCATCTGATGCCTCTTCTTTAGATTCTTCCCGCATTACCGGCTCAGCTTCTTCCCCCATTGTTGTATCATCGTATTCAGGGAACCCATGGCCAGGATAGCTATCGTCGTCCTCTTCTTCTTCATTGTCTTCCATCATAACCCCTCTTTCTTCGTGCTTGGTCCAAACATTATAGTGGGGCATGAAACCGGACTCAAACAGGTGGACGTGAATGGTTCTTAACGTAGAGTAATTGCGACCATTCTTACAGCCAGCACATGGACAAGGCATAAAACCATCCACCCGCTTGTTTGCCTCAGCCGCAAGCAGAAAAGTATGCACGCCCTCAACAAACTGGGGAGAGCATCGGTCATCGTACATCCATTGCCGGCTCATCTTCATTACACAACACCGAATAGACCAAATTAATACAAGTTCATACATAAAGTTCACACAACACTTAAATGCAACAAACAAATAACTCTCTAGCTAAAGCATTTAAATGCAACAACAAATGCGATCAAGATCGCAACTAAGGTTACAATTGATCCAACAGCATAATGATACCAAGCCTCACTATCGATGGCATATTTTCTAATCTTTCTTATCTTCAAGCGCATTTTCTCCATCTTGATCTTGTGATCATCGACGACATCGGCAACATGCAACTCCAATTCCATCTTCTCCCCCTCAATTCTTTTCAATTTTTCTTTCAAGTACTCGTTTTCTCTTTCAACTAAATTTAACCTCTCGACAATAGGGTCGGTTGGAAATTCCGGTTCACATACCTCCTAGATAAAAATATCTATGTCAACTTGATGGGCATAATTTGTCATAAATACGAAATGCAACAAATAGTTTTAAAAGAGAATATACCACATCCGAATCATAACAAGGACGAGGGCCGACGGGGACGGATATCAAAACCATGGCACTATGTATAACAAACAACGTACAGGTAAGATAATTATTACACGAGTAACTATATATCGAAATCACACAAACATTAATTTTTTATATAAAATTTTATGAACAAGAGGCTCACCACAAGGTGGTGCCGGCGACGGGACGGTGCGGGCGATCGACGGTGGTTACGACGGAGATTTAGAAGGCACTAAGTAAACCACACCTACATATGCAAACTAAGTGTTATTTTGACCTCAAATTGCATATAAATCAAATACTAGCACACACACACACACACATATATATATATATATATATATATTTCCTCCCAAATTACTAAACTCACAAATTAATAACTATATAAAGCATTGCAAGAGCTAATCTAGCAATGAGAGATGAAAGGACAAAGTTGCTAACCTTTGTGATCACTTGAATGGATGGGGGCCTTCAAATCTTGACAAATTTTGGGCAAAATGTGTGATGAGCTCGAGGGGAGAAGAGGAAGAACAGAGAGGAGAGGAGAGGGGAAAGGGGGGAGAACAGAGCGAGCTGGACGAAGGGTTTATATGTAGGAGGACCTATAGTACCGGTTCGTGGCACGAACCGGTACTAAAGGTGCTAGAGGGGGCCCAGACTGACAACATCCTGCCACCACCCTCATTAGTACCGGTTCGTGGCACGAACCGGTGCTAAAGGTTAGCCACGAACCGGTACTAATGAGAGCGGCCCAGCTAGCTGTTTGAACCGGCACTAATGTATACATTTGTGCCGGCTCTAATACAAACCGGCACTAATGTGCTTCACGTTTGACCATTTTTCTACTAGTGCACCTTTCTTGATTGCGTTGGCTCGATGAAGACTAGATGATTGCTCCCCCATAGTCCACTATGGGTGAGCCACTCTTTAGCTCGTCTTCACAAGTCCATTGTCACCACAATGGACGGCAAGATTCAAGCACTTGATCTCTTCGTGATGCATCACTTGAACTTGCACACTGCATCCTAACCCCACAAAGAACTCTCACGAAGACCATGGGTTAGTACACAAAGCGTAATTGACAATGCTTACCATACCATGGGATCACTTGATCCCTCTCGGTACATCTTCAAAACTTTGTGTGTTGATCAACTTGATTCACTCTTTGACTTAGTCTTGATCAACCTCTCACAAGACAAATCTTTTAGGTAATTCCTTGAATAGCACCTTGGTCGACACAAACTCTCCTTGAAACCAACACATGTACTCCAAGAAAAGCCTATGGACAAAACCTTCAAATATAACTCAAGGCAACCATTAGTCCATAGAGATTGTCATCAATTACCAAAACCAAACATGGGGCACCGCATGTTCTTTCAGTGGGCTGTCGGTTCTCCAGTGGTTATCCCCATTGTGGAAGACGCCGATGCCCCTGAAGATCAAGATTTTCGTGTGGCAGCTTCTCAGAGATCGTTTACCTTCGGGGACCGAGGTGTTGAAACGCCATGGTCCAGTCAATGGCCTTTGCCCCCTTTGCCTCGTCCCGAAAATGGGAACACACATTTTGTTCTCGCGTAGCAGCACAGGCACTTTGGTGCTTTGTTCGTGAAGCTCTGGGACCGGAATGGGAGGCCCATGACCTTGCAGAGTTTCTACAGGTAAGGGCCACTCAGGTTGGCCGTAAGCGCCGACTGTTCTGGCTCATCTTCGCGGCTATGATGTGGACCTTTTGGACTACTCGCAATAAGATGGTGATTGAGCGGGTGTTCCTGCGGCGTGGTTCTGACTCGTTCTTCAAATTTCTTGCCTTCTTGCAGCACTGGCATCCGCTCGCTAGACCGAGAGATCGTAACCGGCTTTAGCTCTATCTGACGCTCTGCTGTCTTCCACGTGTCGGCTCTCCGACCGTTTGCTTGCTTCGTTGCTTGCCCCTGGTGGTCTTTTATGTTTCTTCTTCTTTCGTTTAGGCGTGTTTGTGCTGTGGCCCAAGCAGTTTCCTTTTATGACTATGGTTGGGACCTGGTTGTATGGACGTATGCTTTATCTATAAAGCAGGGTGAAAGCCTGTTTCGAGAGAGGGGGTGGGAGTTTATGTTGCGCTAAATATTTTTATACGGGAACAAAAGTAGGTCAACTTTGTTTAAAAAAGGATTTTATCTTTTATGTACCTAATAAAAAATCATATCATGTGCACCAGCACCATAGAGTACCATGGTGTTTCCCTTGCAGACACCAAAAAACAAGCACACGGGCACAGGAACACTGTTTTCGTAAATACTCCCTTCGTCCGAAAATACTTGTCATTAAAATGAATAAAAAAATATATTTAAAACTAAAATATGTCTAGATACATACTACGGTGGGGAGTACATATAAAAACACCAAAAATGCGCACACAAACACACACTCATTATTTTGAAAAGTGTACAGAGAAACACCTAAAGTGCGCACAGAAATACCTAAAGTATACATGCGAACACTAACAGACACACAAACATGAAAGGTTCACATGCACTAAAATAGAAGAAGTATACATATATATTGTCACGGGAAGTACAGCTTGCGTAAAACAAAACACTGAAACTTATCAATATATGAGACTTCTTTTGACCTAGTTTTGAGGATATCAACATGAGAACCACAACGTCTGTAACACCATATCAGTTTTAGTAGATTCATCATAATAACATTTTCATACTGTATATATTTGATGTCGTATATATTAATATATGGCTTTATATACATGGTCAAACTTAAAGAAGTTTGACTCATGATGAACTTAAAATGTCAAGTATTTTGGAATAGAGGGACTACTAAAGTAGTATGGTTCAGATTTTGAAATTTTGTGTGTTCCTCTTTAGCATGGCCAGCCCTGCAAGTTCTGTATAGATCCGTCACTTTTTGAAACTTTATTTTATATATCTAATTAAGAAATGTTGGACTTCTCCTATTGGATGTTTGAAATTTTCATTGGAGTTGAACGAAATTTCTTCGGGAGCACCTATTCATTAGGTCCAGAAAAAAAAACGTTTGCAACAGTTGCTTCGTCTCCTGTCCATCAGAATGAAATCCAACGGTTCATGTCCCTTCTTCTTCCTCAAGTGTGCCATGTTCATATTCTTACTCATGTAGTCACTCTCCAACCCATCCCTAATCGACGTGTGTGCCCTCCGTCCCCTCGACCTTCCCTCAGCACTGTGTTGGTCGCCTCCCCAGCCATCCCCCTAAACCCTCTCGATCTACAAGGCGCTCCCTGCGCTCCTCCCACTTAAGTTTCTTCCCCGCTTACTGCTCGTTGTGTCGTCCCCAGCTTCAATGAGGTCCTGCTCGGCCTCGGCGTGGCTGACGCTCACTGTTGCCGATCCTCACGTCGTCCCCACCTTTGGCCTCCTGCAAAGCAAAAATTGGCTGGCGTGAGAAAACAAATTAGGCACCTACCGATTAGCAAAACCGAATTTATTTTCTAATGATGTGAACTATGGCAATGATACTATCAATTATCAAGGTACCATCGTTTTTGCGAACCAAGAGGACAGTGGTATCCTCAATCCACCAAAGTTCAAGTCCTAAACTTGACATTGGTGATCGCATTTTCCTGAATTTATTTCAGGCATTCCGGCGATGTGCGTTCGGTGTGAGGATACGTTTCCATTGACTACGAATGCATCAATGGTGACTTCATCAATCTCAAAATAATGTGCTAGCTCATTATCTCGGAAATACTCGTAGAGGTAGGGTGTGCGTGCGTTCGTTCATAGGGATGAGTATATATGTGTATGTATAAGCGTCAGCGTCTGCGTCTTTAGTGTGTCAAAAAGAAAAAAGGTACAATAGTCAAGAAAAACTACTCCTTCATTTCTAAATATAAGACCTTTTAAAGATTCTAATATGAACCACATATCAAAGCAAAATGAGTTAATCTATGCTCTGAAATAAATATATATACATTTATATATAGTCTGCATTGAAATCTAAAAGGGCTTATATTTAAAAATCGTAGGGAGTATAAAGGTACCATCGCATATGGCACACTCGTTGACACGCACACAACGCTGCCTGCGTTGCCTACCTAGCGTAGCCACGGACGATGAGCTCCTGGCGCCCGGCCGGCCCGCACGGCTCCCCACCTCGCCGGGGTCGCCGCCACGATGACCACCCCGGAACCCTTCCCGCTCCGCCGCACTTCCCCGGTAGCCAGGCTCCCCAGATGTTCCCTGCGGCCGCCATCGCGAGACATCTCGCCTCGTTCCAGACTGCCCCATCCAACACGCGCCACCTACCAACCGAGAACACCGAAGCCTGCCACCCTCACCATCACCGCTCCGCCGACGCGGCCAGCAGGTTCACCGCGCCGTGGCCGCCCACGTTTGCTCCGCCGCGTCCTAGCCCGTCCTGGGCCGTTCCCGCGATGGTCCCACGTGATACCGGAACCCATGGCGTCTACTCTGGCTGCACGGCAGGGGCGGGCGTCGGGAACACGGTAACTAATGCAGGCTGCCTGCGCATGGCGACGGGCGTCGGGAGCACGGCGGCCGGCGGGGGGCGCAACTTCATCGTCTCGCCGCTGTCGCTCCACGCGGCGCTCGCGCTGGTAGCCGCTGGCGCGAAGGGCGAGACGCAGCGGGAGCTGCTGGATTTCTTGATGGGGCCAGCTGGGTCGTCGCTCGCCGCGCTGCACGGCGACCCGGCGATCAGACTGGTGGGCATGCTCCGTGGTCTCGAGCAGACGTCCTTCGCGTGCGGCGTATGGGTCGCCCGTGGGCGGGCACTCAGGCCGGAGTTCGTGGAGGTCGCCGGCGCTGTCTACGCCGCCGTCGCGGAATCAGTTGACTTCTGGTCAGAGGTAACGTGCTGCATACGCCTACCTAACAGCTCAAAGCTAGGGGTATAATATTTTTAATAAAAATATAATATTAAATGGATATCAACTGCGCCAAGCCTGTGTAGAAGAATCAGTTAAAAGCCAATCCAAATATTAAGAAAGCAACAACCAAACTATACATATAGGAGTATAAAGAAAGAAAAAGGAAAGACATTGCACCAAATGTCATACCGAAGGATGTCTTAGAGCATGGTTAATAATAGAGCCTGCTGCTGGCTATATACATGTGCCATGTCACTTAAAACCATCATAAAAGCCCACTAGTACAATAGACTGGCTATTAGACCGGCTGTCCAGTGGCTTCAATTAGTATTTACTTATTTAAAGCATGCATGCTATTGGGTTAAGGCTGCATGCAAAGCTTTTTTTTCTAGTGTGCTCTGCTACAGCCGGGCGATAGCCCAAGCGCCGGCTCCACTCTCTTTCTCTTCTTTACTCTCTCTTCCATGTAGGATTCTCATTCCTTGGTAACTGTTATAGCCAGCTGACTAGGCATTGTTGTACTTGCTCTTAGATAACAAACATCAACATTAACCACCTTTCTAATTTTAAAAAAAACATTAACCACCTTTCTTTGACCAGGGGAAAGCCCTCCTACAATGATGTCCCAAGGAAGGGAATTGACTGGTAACTCGTAGCGTCATGCCGTTAGGTCCAACCAAAGTTTAGATCATAGGTTTTTACTCTTGAGAACAAGTCCAAGCAAGAACTACATTGTGTAAAACATATACAGCTAGCGATGTGCATCTATGCTTTTCGAAAAGTCTTTTTGCGCGAATCCCAACCATAATGGCAAATCAGACTAATCAACCATCTCTAATATGAGTTACCCATAAAAAAAACATCTCTAATATGAGTTGACCAGTTCAGCCCATATCCAAAGGCTAACCCGCCCCAACCGACCACAATTCCCACACGACATGGCGATCTGATTCAACCCCCTCGGACGCGATTGTGTGTTCCGACTGGTGCATGTCGTCGGGGATCTCGCATGGGGCCCGGAGAGGAGCGTTGGTTGATGTTGATGGAGTCGAGGAGCATGTACTCGTCCTCCATATGATCATTCCCATCGAGAGTTGGAATGTACACACACCATGAACTGGCAGTGCCTCGACGTCATCCTAGTCAGTGTTGTCTCCGCCTGGCGTATGTCCATCTATGACAGTTTGTGGTTGTTGACGCAATAGAGGTCGAGGTAGTCGTTGGTTTTAGAGCCTTAATTGTGGTGGCATGACTTCTCTCACAATCCCATAAGTTAAGCATTTGTTATAAATTTTTTTGTTGAAAAGCAAGTTTCTATTGTATGATTGCAACATACCTTCAAAACAGCTTTTGTTCAAATTTTAGAATATGCAAGTGTATTTCTTAAAGGAAATTAATTTGCCAAAAGGTAAATTTGAAATGCTAAGCTTCTTATGATTATTAGCACGTCTATTGTTTGATTTTTTTTAAATTGAAGTAGAAAACGGGTTTGTAGGGGGTGGGGTGGGGGAGGAGCAAGTGAGTGAGTGAGAGAGTAATAGTAGTAGTGAAACTACAGTTGTCTCTTTCAACATTAGATCCATACTACCACAACAGTGAGGGCAAGCAAAAACGGCCACGAAAGTCCATCCTTGATGGATATTTTCAAAATTTACATAATTAACGGGCACAAATCACTGACATTCTACCATCACAGACATGCCTTTAATATAACCCGTCGGAAATAAGATGACATCACAAGCGACAATTTTAAACCAAACATCCTGTGATAACAATGGCTCATGAGGCTGAAAACTCCTAATGCCCACTACCCTCTCTTAACCCCTGTGACCATTAAAAACCAAATCAATCATGTACCCTCTATTAAGGGTGAAAGCGGTTATGATAAACTACAACAAAATTCATTTTCAAATAGGGGGGGGGGGGGTATAGGATATGGAAACATCTTTGTGACATCGGTTTATAATCATATCAGAATACGAGTCTAGTTGGTATGATACAATATATGATATAGCATTGCTAATACATAATGGTATATGATAATACGTGGATTTGAAGTCTTAAATATGGGTATCTAATTTCTTGGTAAAAAATGTTCTAACTAGCAATATGGTAATGCCATATTTTTCTATGAGATGAGATAATGATTTTACTGGTTTATTTTGATTACTTTACTAGTACCTTGTAGTGTTTTATGTGTGCTTAAAGTGTATATGTATTAATACTTGCTCATTGTTATGTGTAATTTTAGCTTGGAACATGTATATTTCTGATCTGTGCATGTGGTGTATGTCCATTTCATGTCTATATTCCTGATATATGAAGGTGGTGTATGTCTGCTTTTTGATCTGGACCCAATCCATTACCATACCATGACCGAATTCACATAATCCGATATTTGAATCTGCAACCGTCTCGCTTTCAAATAAAAATATATTTGAAAATTGGATTGCTTTTGATCATTATCCGACCAAACCCTCTCCAGTTTCATCCATATGTCTATCCACTCTCCCTATCTCACAAAATTTCACCCTAACCCTTCCCTCTCCATCTCTTTCCCATCTCGCCAGCTCCCTCACCCCTCATCTTTCTTTGATCCCCGCTTCCCTCTCTCCCACCCAGTCGTCGCATCCTCTTCCACGTCTCTCTATTGTCCAGGTGACAGTGGTGCGCGAATCCTAGCATAATACATTAGCATCGGGGAAGGAGGCGACCTCCCCGTCCTAGATGTTGTGGCGGCTTCCTCGTAATCACCCACGCGACAGTGATGGTTCCCCCAACCATCCTATATGCAGGGTCGGTGCCAATGTCGATGTGGACTCCTCGAGTCGCAGGGGATTTTCAATACAAGTAAAACTAGGGGCAAAGTAGTCTTTTTACTTTTAAAAAGGATGTTTTTGAAGGGAACTTAACAAAGATGTTTGGATCTCTCACAAAAAAAAAGATGTTTGGAGGGAATTTAAATGAGAGCAATTTTTGTGAAAAAGTTCAGCATCTCAAATATACTAAAAATTACATTGAGGTCACTAGACAATTGAGCGACCACTATCGTCATCAGAACAAGTCGCCAGCACGTCGTTGTTGCCGCTTCCTTACTGGAGCCGGCTTGACCTTATCATTAACAACCGGAAAGTCTTCATGCATGTGCCCCTACGCCCTAAGAACCAGTGCCCTGTCGCTCCAGCCATGTCCAACCACTTTCCAAATACATTCACACTACCAGTCGCAGGTGAAGGTTAAAGGGTATGAACACCACCCCCCCACAGTAGGGCTTCTTTGATTCAAAGGATTCTCAAAGTAATTTTGGAGTATTCCAATCCTTAGGAATTTTTCCTACTTGGATTGTTTGATTCGTAGGATTGCAAACCATATGATTTTTTTTCTTAGGATTCATTTGCACTACATTACATAGGAAATTTTTCATCCACTCCAATCTCTTTGATATGATTCTATGTTTTTCCTGAGCACAATCAAACATCCTTACAATCTTGTATTATTCAAGATGACATGCCATTATTTACGGTTTTTCTATTCCCGTGTTTTGGAAACCCTATGAATCAAAGAGGCCCTAGACGTGCAAATGGAAATCATGTTATCATGACACCGACTTTGGGTTTTCTTATATATCATTCGATTGAGTTATCTAATTTCCTGCTGAGTTTTCCAAAAAAATTGTGAGTTTTCATTTAACAAACCATCAAAACTTGAACTTGAATGGCACTGTGTAATAAAGGAATTCGTTTTTTTTTGCATGTTATATGAATTGTGTCAAACAATTGATGTGTTGATTAATCATATTTTTATATTTTCCTTGTACCTCAACTATATCCTTTTCTCAGTTATTATGTTAACCCGATGTGCTTTGCACGTGCGCTGCTAAAACTTTTGGAACGCATGCCGATTAATCAAGAACACGTGCTGACTAACGTCTCTGAAAATTATCTTGCAGCCGGAAAAGGCGAGGCAGCAGGTGAACACCTTCGTGAAACACGAAACCAAAGAGCTCATCGACGAGGTCCTCCCCGTCGGCTCCGTCGACTCGTCCACGGTGGTCGTTCTTGCCAACGCGCTCTACTTCAAAGGAACGTGGGCTCAGCCGTTCGACCCGTCGGCGACCTTCGGCGCGCCGTTCCATCTCGCCGACGGCACGACCGTGCTTGCACCGTTCATGACGACGAGCCTGTTTCAGCAGCACGTCGCCGCCTTCCCCGGCTTCAAGGCCCTCAAGCTTCCCTACAAGAACGGCGGCAGCTTCCACGTCCACCAAGCCGCGTTATTCTACATGCTCCTCCTCGTCCCAGATCATAGCGCCGACCTCGGGCTCGCCGGACTCTACGACAAGGCCGTCTCGACGCCGGACTTTATCAGGAGGCACACGCCGGCGGACCAGGCTCCGGTCGGGCGGTTCATGGTCCCGAAGTTCAAGTTCGAGTTCAAGTTCGAGGCGTCGCGGGAGATGCAAGAGCTCGGGGTGACCAGGGCTTTCGGAGGCGGCGACTTCTCCGGCATGGTGACCGGTGGAAATGGGCTGCGCATCTCCGGGGTGTACCACAGCGCCACCGTCGAGGTGGACGAGCTGGGCACCGTGGCCGCGGCCGCCACCGCTGTGTGCATGCAGCAGTGCGGAAGCGCACGGCCTCCCGTGGATTTCGTGGCGGACCGGCCGTTCCTGTTCGCCATCGTCGAGGAGAGGACCGGCGTGGCTCTCTTTCTTGGGCACGTGGTGAATCCACTGGACGGGTGAATCATGTTCCTGCCGCGCGGCTTGATAATTTGCCAAGTTTGACGTTGTACTTCGATGATTTGTCTTATCTTGTGTGGCTGCAATGTGGACCCGGACCCCACATGAAAGTTTCACTGGGGAGTAAATGAGTGAAGTGTGGAGTGAAGTGCGAGAAATGATCAAATTATTCCTGTTTGGGTGGAAAGAAATTGATATCAGTTCGTCAATAATTATTTCATGTTTTGTGAAATCGTGGTTCCAAATTTATGTAAGTGAATAAATGATTTCAGTTTACTTATTTTGTGCCAATTGTGTTGAGCACCATCGAACAAGTTGTTTGTCAATGACCAAAGAATATGGACTTTCTATCTATGACTGTCCATTTTTTTCGAGAGTACGCCAACGACGTACCATATTTTTATAGAAGGAAAAGAAAGCATAGGTACAAGAAGTGTGGCACGAACGCAAACATTCGACACCCACGTTTTTCCTCAACACCCACACCAACGAAACTACACCTAGGCTAACTCCTCATAAATCGTTGTAACCCACCAACACCGCCTGCCGCGTGCCACCATTCTTCTACCTCTATTAGCGTACAAGTGACTATCTTCGAAGGATTCATTTGCTGTTCCACCCTATTGAACACTCGTGCATTTCTTTGCTTTCATAAAGCCCAGAGGCCCGCAGTGACCGTGGTGTCAAAGCCTCTGCTGTCCACCCCTTGAAAACTTATCCTCGCTCGTAGTCACCACTCCAGGGTGTTCTCAATGGATAAAGAGAGAGGGGTATTGATCTGCAGGGTGTCCCATGTGATGTGCCAAACCTCCCAAGCGTACGGACACTGCAGGAGGATGTGATCAGCATTATCCTCATCCTGCAGGCAAGTGTAGCATGCTGAACTTCCATCCTGAAGACCGTGCCTCGCCTTCTATCTGACGTCCATATCCTGTACTACATCGCCAGCCAGACAAAGAGCTTACACCTTAGAGGAGCCCAGCTTCGCCAAACACACTTAGCCAAGGGCGACTTGGGCCACACGCTGCATAGACTGCTATAGACAGATTTAGCAGAGTATCGTCCCGAGGCCGAGCACGTCCACGTGAAAACATCCTGCTCAGATTCTATTATGTGCACAATCGCCATCGCATGGCAAGGATGCACGCATTGCATTTGTGCCATGAAAGATATCTCCATTTGGCAGTCCTCCATCCATCTGTCGTTGACGAGTGCCTGCTGCACCGTTCTAGTGTTGATCACCCTCGTGTGGACCGTCGCAAGCAGGAGTGGGGCTATGTCAGCCACTGCATATCCGTGCATCCACCGATCCCGCCAGAACAACACCTTGTCACCCACGCCGACTGTAATGTGAACCAGACTGTCAAACACCTCTCTTGCTAGCATGTCTTCGATCATCGGTAGTCCCTGCCAAGGCCTTGCTGGTTCCGTGCGCTTTAACCATTCCCATCTGACCCTAAGCGCCAGGGATTGGTACTGTAAGTTCTTCACACCGAGCCCACCATAACACTTGGGTCGACAGATTTTATCCCACGCGACGAGGCATTGCCCACCATTCACCTTGTCCTTGCCAGCCCAAAAGAACGACCTCATCCACTTGTTGATCTCCTCAAACACCCAGGCGGGGGCATCCGCAATCATAAGATGATGAACCGGCCTAGCGGAGATGATAGATGTTGGGGAACGTTGCAGAAAATTAAAATTTTTCCTACGGTTTCACCAAGATCCATCTATGAGTTCATCTAAGCAACGAGTCAAGGGAGAGAGTTTGCATCTACATACCACTTGTAGATCACGAGCGGAAGCTAGCCAAGGGGATGGTGATGATGGAGTCGTACTCGAACGTGATTCGGATCACCGATGTCCAAGTGCTGAACGGACAACACCTCCGCGTTCAACACACGTACGGGACGGGAGACGTCTCCTCCTTCTTGATCCAGCAAGGGGGAAGGAGAGGTTGAGGAAGATTGCTCCAACGGCAGCACGACGGCGTGGTGTAGTTGGTGCAGCAGTACTCCGACAGGGCTTCGCCAAGCATATACGGAGGAGGAGAGGTGTTGGGGAGGGGAGGGGCTGCGCCTTGGCTTGTCTTTAGCTCCCATGCGCCTCCCCACTATATATAGGGGTGGAGGGTCTGGTTTCTTGCCCTCCAAGTCCATTGGGGCGTTGGCCAAGGTGGGAGGAAAGAAATCCCATCATTTCCTTCCCCACTGATTGTTATCCCCCCTTTTTAGGGATCTTGATCTTATCCCTTCGGGATATGATCTTATTCCTTCTAAGGGGGGATCTTGGTGCGCCTTGACCAGGGGTGTGGGACCTTTCCCCCACTACTCACGTTCATGTGGGTCCCCCCATGCAGGTGGGCCCCACTCCGGAACCTTCTAGAACCTTCCCGGTACAATACCGAAAAATCCCGAACATTTTCCGGTGGCCAAAATAGGACTTCCGATATATAAATCTTTACCTCCGGACCATTCCGGAACTCCTCGTGACGTCCGGGATCTCATCCGGGACTCCGAACAACATTCGGTAACCACATACAAACTTCCTTTATAACCCTAGCGTCATCGAACCTTAAGTGTGTAGACCCTACAGGTTCGGGAGACATGTAGACATGACCGAGACGTTCTCCGGTCAATAACCAACAGCGGGATCTGGATACCCATGTTGGCTCCCACATGCTTCTCGATGTTGTCATCGGATGAACCACAATGTCGAGGATTCGATCAAACCCTGTATACAATTCCCTTTGTCAATCGGTACGTTACTTGCCCGAGACTCGATCGTCGGTATCCCAATACCTTGTTCAGTCTCGTTACCGGCAAGTCACTTTACTCGTACCGTAATGCATGATCTCGTCGCCAACACTTTGGTCACCTTGAGCTCATTATGTTGATGCATTACCGAGTGGGCCCAGAGATACCTCTCCGTCATACGGAGTGACAAATCCCAGTCTCGATCCGTGTCAACCCAACAGCTACTTTCGGAGATACCTGTAATGCACCTTTATAGTCACCCAGTTACGTTGTGATGTTTGATACACCCAAGGCACTCCTACGGTATCCGGGAGTTACACGATCTCATGGTCTAAGGAAGAGATACTTGACATTGGCAAAGCTCTAGCAAACGAACTAAACGACCTTTGTGCTATGCTTAGGATTGGGTCTTGTCCATCACATCATTCTCCTAATGATGTGATCCCGTTATCAACGACATCCAATGTCCATAGCAAGGAAATCATGACTATCTGTTGATCACAACGAGCTAGTCAACTAGAGGCTCACTAGGGACATATTGAGGTCTATGTATTCACACGTGTATGACAATTTCCGGATAATACAGTTATAGCATGAATAAAAGACAATTATCATGAACAATGAAAAATAATAATACTTTTATTATTGCCTCTAGGGCATATTTCCAACAGTCTCCCACTTGCACTAGAGTCACCAATCTAGTTACATTGTGATGAATCGAACACCCATAGAGTTCTGGTGTTGATCATGTTTAGCTCGCGAGAGAGGTTTAGTCAACGGATCTGCGACATTCAGATCCGTATGTACTTTGCAAATTTCTATGTCTCCATCTTGAACATTTTCACGGATGGAGTTGAAACGACGCTTGATGTGCCTGGTCTTCTTGTGAAACCTAGGCTCCTTGGCAAGGGCAATAGCTCCAGTGTTGTCACAGAAGAGTTTGATTGGCCCCGACGCATTGGGTATGACTCCTAGGTCGGTGATGAACTCCTTCACCCAAATCGCTTCATGCGCTGCCTCCGAGGCTGCCATGTACTCCGCTTCACACGTAGATCCTGCCACGACGCTCTGCTTGCACCTGCACCAGCTTACTGCTTCACCATTTAACATATACACGTATCCGGTTTGTGACTTAGAGTCATCCGGATCTGAGTCGAAGCTAGCGTCGACGTAACCCTTTACGACAAGCTCTTCGTCTCCTCCATTAACGAGAAACATGTCCTTTGTCCTTTTCAGGTACTTCAGGATATTCTTGACTGCTGTCCAGTGTTCCTTGCCGGGATTACTTTGGTATCTAGCTACCAAACTCACGGCAAGGTTTACATCAGGTCTGGTACACAGCATGGCATACATAATAGATCCTATGGCTGAAGCATAGGGGATGACACTCATCTCTTCTTTATCTTTTGTCGTGGTCGGTGACTGAGCCGAGCTCAATCTCACACCTTGTAACATAGGCAAGAACCCCTTCTTGGACTGATCCATTTTGAACCTCTTCAAAATCTTATCAAGGTATGTGCTTTGTGAAAGACCTATGAGGCATCTCGATCTATCTCTATAGATCTTGATGCCTAATATGTAAGTAGCTTCTCCAAGGTCCTTCATTGAAAACACTTATTCAAGTAGGCCTTAATGCTGTCCAGAAATTCTATATTATTTCCCATCAAGAGTATGTCATCTACATATAATATGAGAAATGCTACAGAGCTCCCACTCACTTTCTTGTAAATGCAGGCTTCTCCATAAGTCTGCATAAACCCAAATGCTTTGATCATCTCATCAAAGCGAATATTCCAACTCCGAGATGCTTGCACCAGCCCATAAATGGATCGCTGGAGCTTGCATACTTTGTTAGCGTTCTTAGGATCGACAAAACCTTCCGGCTGCATCATATACAGTTCTTCCTTAAGATGCCCGTTAAGGAATGCTGCTTTGACGTCCATCTGCCATATCTCATAATCATAGTATGCGGCAATTGCTAACATGATTCGGACGGACTTTAGCTTCGCTACGGGAGAGAATGTCTCGTCGTAGTCAATCCCTTGAACCTGTCGATAACCCTTAGCGACAAGTCAAGCTTTATAGATGGTGACATTACCATCCACGTCTGTCTTCTTCTTAAAGATCCATTTGTTTTCTATCGCTCGCCGATCATCGGGCAAGTCTGTCAAAGTCCATACTTTGTTTTCATACATGGATTCTATCTCGGATTTCATGGCTTCAAGCCATTTGTTGGAATCTGGGCCCGCCATCGCTTCTTCATAGTTCGAAGGTTCACCGTTGTCTAACAACATGATTTCCAGGACGGGGTTGCCGTACCACTCTGGTGCGGAACGTGTCCTTGTGGACCTACGAAGTTCAGTAGCAACTTGATCCGAAGTACCTTGATCATCATCATTGGTTTCCTCTTCAGTTGGTGTGGGCATCACAGGAACATTTTCCTGAGCTGCACCACTTTCCCGTTCGAGAGGTAGTACTTCATCGAGTTCTACTTTCCTCCCACTTACTTCTTTCAAGAGAAACTCTTTTTCCAGAAAGCATCCGTTCTTGGCAACAAAGATTTTTGCCCTCGGATCTTAAGTAGAAGGTATACCCGACAGTTTCCTTAGGGTATCCTATGAAGACGCATTTTTCCGACTTGGGTTCGAGCTTTTCAGGTTGAAGTTTCTTGACATAAGCATCGCATCCCCAAACTTTTAGAAACGACAGCTTAGGTTTCTTCCCAAACCATAATTCATACGGTGTCGTCTCAACGGATTTAGACGGTGCCCTATTTAAAGTGAATGTAGCTGTCTCTAGAGCGTATCCCCAAAATGATAGCGGTAAATCAGTAAGAGACATCATAGACCGCACCATATCCAATAGAGTGCGATTACGACGTTCGGACACACCGTTTCGCTGAGGTGTTCCAGGCGGCGTGAGTTGTGAAACGATTCCACATTTCCTTAAGTGTGTGCCAAATTCGTGACTTAAATATTCTCCTCCACGATCTGATCGTAGACACTTTATCTTTCGGTCACGTTGATTCTCCACCTCATTCTGAAATTCCTTGAACTTTTCAAAGGTCTCAGACTTGTGTTTCATTAAGTAGACATACCCATATCTACTTAAGTCATCAGTGAGAGTGAGAACATAACGATATCCTCCGCGAGCCTCAACGCTCATTGGACCGCACACATCGGTATGTATGATTTCCAATAAGTTGGTTGCTCGCTCCATTGTTCCGGAGAACGGAGTCTTGGTCATCTTGCCCATGAGGCATGGTTCGCACGTGTCAAATGATTCATAATCAAGAGACTCTAAAAGTCCATCGGCATGGAGCTTCTTCATGCGCTTGACACCAATGTGACCAAGGCGGCAGTGCCACAAGTATGTGGGACTATCGTTATCAACTTTACATCTTTTGGCATCTACACTATAAACATGTGTAATATTACGCTCGAGATTCATTAAGAATAAACCATTGACCATCGGAGCATGACCATAAAACATATCTCTCATATAAATCGAACAACCATTATTCTCAGACTTAAATGAGTAGCCATCTCGTATTAAACGAGATCCAGATACAATGTTCATGCTCAAACTTGGCACTAAATAACAATTATTAAGGTTCAAAACTAATCCCGTAGGTAAATGTAGAGGCAGCGTGCCGACGGCGATCACATCGACTCTGGAACCATTCCCGACGCGCATCGTCACCTCGTCCTTCGCCAGTCTCCGTTTATTCCGCAGCTCCTGCTGTGAGTTACAAATATGAGCAACGGCACCGGTATCAAATACCCAGGAGTTACTACGAGTACTGGTAAGGTACACATCAATTACATGTATATCAAATATACCTTTGGTTTTGCCGGCCTTCTTATCTGCTAAGTATTTGGGGCAGTTCCGCTTCCAGTGACCCTTCCCCTTGCAATAAAAGCACTCAGTTTCAGGCTTAGGTCCATTCTTTGACTTCTTCCCGGTAACTGGCTTACCAAGCGCGGCAACCTCCTTGCCGTCCTTCTTGAAGTTCTTCTTACCCTTGCCCTTCTTGAACTTAGTGGTCTTATTGACCATCAACACTTGATGTTCTTTCTTGATTTCAGCCTCTGCTGACTTCAGCATCGAGAACACTTCAGGAATGGTCTTTTCCATCCCCTGCATGTTGTAGTTCATCACAAAGCTCTTGTAGCTTGGTGGGAGCGACTGGAGGATTCTGTCAATGACCGCCTCATCTGGGAGGTTAATGTTCAGCTGGGTCATACGGTTGTGCAACCCAGACATCTTCAGAATGTGCTCACTGACAGAACTGTTTTCCTCCATCTTACAACTGTAGAACTTGTCGGAGACATCATATCTCTCGACCCGGGCATGAGCTTGGAAAACTAGTTTCAGCTCTTCGAACATCTCATATGCTCCGTGATGCTCAAAACGCTTTTGGAGCCCCGGTTCTAAGCTGTAAAGCATGCCGCACTGAACGAGGGAGTAATCATCAGCGCGAGTTTGCCAAGCATTCATAATGTCTTGGTTCTCTGGGACGGGACCGTCACCTAGCGGTCCTTCTAGGACATATTGTTTCCTGGCAGCTATGAGGATGATCCTCAGGTTCCGGACCCAGTCCGTATAGTTGCTGCCATCATCTTTCAGCTTGGTTTTCTCTAGGAACGCGTTGAAGTTCATGTTGACATGAGCGTTGGCCATTTGATCTACAAGACATATTTGCAAAGGTTTTAGACTAAGTTCATGATAATTAAGTTCTAATCAAATTATGAACTCCCACTCAGATTAGTCATCTAAGTGTTACACGATCCGAGTCGACTAGGCCATGTCCGATCATCACGTGAGACGGACTAGTCATCGTCGGTGAACATTCTCATGTTGATCGTATCTTCCATACGACTCGTGTTCGACCTTTCGGTCTCCGTGTTCCGAGGCCATGTCTGCACATGCTAGGCTCGTCAAGTTAACCCTAAGTGTTTTCGCTGTGTAAAACTGTCTTACACCCATTGTATGTGAACGTAAGAATCCATCACACCCGATCATCACGTGGTGCTTAGAAGCGACGAACTGTAGCAACGGTGCACAGTTAGGGGAGAACACTTCTTGAAATTTTTGTAAGGGATCATCTTATTTACTACCGTCGTCCTAAGTAAACAAGATGCATAAACATAATAAACATCACATGCAATTATATAGTTGTGACATGATATGGCCAATATCATATAGCTCCATTGATCTTCATCTTCGGGGCTCCATGATCATCTTGTCACCGGCTTGACACCATGATCTCCATCATCATGATCTCCATCATCGTGTCTTCATGAAGTTGTCACGCCAACGACTACTTCTACTTCTATGGCTAACGCGTTTAGCAATAAAGTAAAGTGAGTTACATGGCGTTCTTCAATGACACGCAGGTCATACAAAAAATAAAGACAACTCCTATGGCTCCTGCCGGTTGTCATACTCATCGACATGCAAGTCGTGAATCCTATTACAAAGAACATGATCTCATACGTCACAATTCATCATTCATCACAACTTCTGGCCATATCACATCACATGATCAATCGCTGCAAAAACAAGTTAGACGTCCTCTAATTGTTGTTGCATCTTTTACGTGGCTGCAATTGGGTTCTAGCAAGAACGTTTTCTTACCTACGAATAACCACAACGTGATTTTGTCAACTTCTATTTACCCTTCATAAGGGCCCTTTTCATCGAATCCGCTCCAACTAAAGTGGGAGAGACAGACACCCGCCAGCCACCTTATGCAACTAGTGCATGTCAGTCGGTGGAACCGGTCTCACGTAAGCGTACGTGTAAGGTTGGTCCGGGCCGCTTCATCCCACAATACCGCCGAAGCAAGAAAAGACTAGTAGAGGCAAGTAAGATGACAAAATCCACGCCCACAACAAAATTGTGTTCTACTCGTGCAAAGAGAACTACGCATAGACCTAGCTCTGATACCACTGTTGGGGAATGTTGCAGAAAATTAAAAATTTTCCTACGGTTTCACCAAGATCCATCTATGAGTTCATCTAAGCAACGAGTCAAGGGAGAGAGTTTGCATCTACATACCACTTGTAGATCACGAGCGGAAGCTAGCCAAGGGGATGGTGATGATGGAGTCGTACTCGAACGTGATTCGGATCACCGATGTCCAAGTGCTGAACGGACAGCACCTCCGCGTTCAACACACGTACGGGACGGGAGACGTCTCCTCCTTCTTGATCCAGCAAGGGGGAAGGAGAGGTTGAGGAAGATTGCTCCAACGGCAGCACGACGGCGTGGTGTAGTTGGTGCAGCAGTACTCCGACAGGGCTTCGCCAAGCATATACGGAGGAGGAGAGGTGTTGGGGAGGGGAGGGGCTGCGCCTTGGCTTGTGTTAAGCTCCCATGCGCCTCCCCACTATATATAGGGGTGGAGGGGCTGGTTTCATGCCCTCCAAGTCCATTGGGGCGTTGGCCAAGGTGGGAGGAAAGAAATCCCATCATTTCCTTCCCCACCGATTGTTATCCCCCCTTTTTAGGGATCTTGATCTTATCCCTTCGGGATATGATCTTATTCCTTCTAAGGGGGGATCTTGGTGCGCCTTGACCAGGGGTGTGGGGCCTTTCCCCCACTACTCACGTTCATGTGGGTCCCCCCATGCAGGTGGGCCCCACTCCGGAACCTTCTAGAACCTTCCCGGTACAATACCGAAAAATCCCGAACATTTTCCGGTGGCCAAAATAGGACTTCCCATATATAAATCTTTACCTCCGGACCATTCCGGAACTCCTCGTGACATCCGGGATCTCATCCGGGACTCCGAACAACATTCGGTAACCACATACAAACTTCCTTTATAACCCTAGCGTCATCGAACCTTAAGTGTGTAGACCCTACGGGTTCGGGAGACATGTAGACATGACCGAGACGTTCTCCGGTCAATAACCAACAGCGGGATCTGGATACCCATGATGGCTCCCACATGTTCCACGATGATCTCATCGGATGAACCACGATGTCAAGGACTTAATCAATCCCGTATTCAATTCCCTTTGTCTATCGGTATTTTACTTGCCCGAGATTCGATCGTCGGTATCCAATACCTTGTTCAATCTCGTTACCGGCAAGTCACTTTACTCGTTCCGTAACACATCATCCCGTGATCAACTCCTTGGTCACATTGCGCATATGATGATGTCCTACCGAGTGGGCCCAGAGATACCTCTCCGTTTACACGGAGTGACAAATCCCAGTCTCGATCCGCATAAAACAATAGATACTTTCGGAGATACCCGTAGTGCACCTTTATAGTCACCCAGTTATGTTGTGACGTTTGATACACCCAAAGCACTCCTACGGTATCCAGGAGTTACACGATCTCATGGTCAAAGGAAGAGATACTTGACATTGGCAAAGCTCTAGCAAACGAACTACACGATCTTTGTGCTATGCTTAGGATTGGGTCTTGTCCATCACATCATTCTCCTAATGATGTGATCCCGTTATCAACGACATCCAATGTCCATAGTCAGGAAACCATGACTATCCGTTGATCACAACGAGCTAGTCAACTAGAGGCACACTAGGGACATATTGTGGTCTATGTATTCATACGTGTATTACGATTTCCGGATAATACAGTTATAGCATGAATAAAAGACAATTATCATGAACAAGGAAATATAATAATAACACTTTTATTATTGCCTCTAGGTCATATTTCCAACACAATTATATAGTTGTGACATGATATGGCCAATATCATATAGCTCCATTGATCTTCATCTTCGGGGCTCCATGATCATCTTGTCACCGGCTTGACACCATGATCTCCATCATCGTGTCTTCATGAAGTTGTCACGCCAACGACTACTTCTACTTCTATGACTAACATTTAGCAATAAAGTAAAGTAGTTTACATGGCGTTATTCAATGACACGCAGGTCATACAAAAAATAAAGACAACTCCTATGGCTCCTGCCGGTTGTCATACTCATCGACATGCAAGTCGTGAATCCTATTACAAAGAACATGATCTCATACATCACAATTCATCATTCATCACAACTTCTGGCCATATCACATCACATGATCAATCGCTGCAAAAACAAGTTAGACGTCCTCTAATTGTTGTTGCATCTTTTACGTGGCTGCAATTGGGTTCTAGCAAGAACGTTTTCTTACCTACGAATCACCACAACGTGATTTTGTCAACTTCTATTTACCCTTCATAAGGGCCCTGTTCATCGATTCCGCTCCAACTAAAGTGGGAGAGACAGACACCCGCCAGCCACCTTATGCAACTAGTGCATGTTAGTCGGTGGAACCGGTCTCACGTAAGCGTACGTGTAAGGTTGGTCCGGGCCGCTTCATCCCACAATACCGTTGAGCAAGAAAATACTAGTAGAGGCAAGTAAGATGACAAAATCCACGCCCACAACAAAATTGTGTTCTACTCGTGCAAAGAGAACTACGCATAGACCTAGCTCATGATGCCACTGTTGGGGAACGTTGCAGAAAATTAAAATTTTTCCTACGGTTTCACCAAGATCCATCTATGAGTTCATCTAAGCAACGAGTCAAGGGAGAGAGTTTGCATCTACATACCACTTGTAGATCACGAGCGGAAGCTAGCCAAGGGGATGGTGATGATGGAGTCGTACTCGAACGTGATTCGGATCACCGATGTCCAAGTGCTGAACGGACAGCACCTCCGCGTTCAACACACGTACGGGATGGGAGACGTCTCCTCCTTCTTGATCCAGCAAGGGGGAAGGAGAGGTTGAGGAAGATTGCTCCAACGGCAGCACGACGGCGTGGTGTAGTTGGTGCAACAGTACTCCGACAGGGCTTCGCCAAGCATATACGGAGGAGGAGAGGTGTTGGGGAGGGGAGGGGCTGCGCCTTGGCTTGTCTTTAGCTCCCATGCGCCTCCCCACTATATATAGGGGTGGAGGGTCTGGTTTCTTGCCCTCCAAGTCCATTGGGGCGTTGGCCAAGGTGGGAGGAAAGAAATCCCATCATTTCCTTCCCCACCGATTGTTATCCCCCCTTTTTAGGGATCTTGATCTTATCCCTTCGGGATATGATCTTATTCCTTCTAAGGGGGGATCTTGGTGTGCCTTGACCAGGGGTGTGGGGCCTTTCCCCCACTACTCACGTTCATGTGGGTCCCCCCATGCAGGTGGGCCCCACTCCGGAACCTTCTAGAACCTTCCCGGTACAATACCGAAAAATCCCGAACATTTTCCGGTGGCCAAAATAGGACTTCCCATATATAAATCTTTACCTCCGGACCATTCCGGAACTCCCCGTGACGTCTGGGATCTCATCCGGGACTCCGAACAACATTAGGTAACCACATACAAACTTCCTTTATAACCCTAGCATCATCGAACCTTAAGTGTGTAGACCCTACGGGTTCGGGAGACATGTAGACATGACCGAGACGTTCTCCGGTCAATAACCAACAGTGGGATCTGGATACCCATGTTGGCTCCCACATGCTTCTCGATTTTGTCATCGGATGAACCACGATGTCGAGGATTCGATCAAACCCTGTATACAATTCCCTTTGTCAATCGGTACGTTACTTGCCCGAGACTCGATCGTCGGTATCCCAATACCTTGTTCAGTCTCGTTACCGGCAAGTCACTTTACTCGTACCGTAATGCATGATCTCGTGGCCAACACTTTGCTCACCTTGAGCTCATTATGATGATGCATTACCGAGTGGGCCCAGAGATACCTCTCCGTCATATGGAGTGACAAATCCCAGTCTCGATCCGTGTCAACCCAACAGCTACTTTCGGAGATACCTGTAATGCACCTTTATAGTCACCCAGTTACGTTGTGACGTTTGATACACCCAAGGCACTCCTACGGTATCCGGGAGTTACACGATCTCATGGTCTAAGGAAGAGATACTTGACATTGGCAAAGCTCTAGCAAACGAACTAAACGACCTTTGTGCTATGCTTAGGATTGGGTCTTGTCCATCACATCATTCTCCTAATGATGTGATCCCGTTATCAACGACATCCAATGTCCATAGCCAGGAAATCATGACTATCTGTTGATCACAACGAGCTAGTCAACTAGAGGCTCACTAGGGACATATTGAGGTCTATGTATTCACACGTGTATTACGATTTCCGGATAATACAGTTATAACATGAATAAAAGACAATTATCATGAACAATGAAATATAATAATACTTTTATTATTGCCTCTAGGGCATATTTCCAACAATAGATTGCACCAGAATCAGCCGGCTAGGGCGAAGGATCAGCCCCCTTTGCCAAGCGGGAGCGCAGTTCCCAACCTTGTCAAGCATAGGCCACCAATCTGCACACGTCAAACTTTTGATAGCTAGCTGTTGGCCTAGGTACCAGCACGAGAACTCCGCCAGGTCACAATGGAGCAGCGTGGCCACCCTATGTCTATCTTCCAAGTCACCCCTAATCACAACGGTCGATGACTTCTGGTAGTTGACCCTTAGCCCATATGCCTCCCCAAATGCTTTTAGAGCCTCCTTCAGATCCATAGTAGTGGGTTTGATAAACAGGGCCACATCGTCAGTGTATATTGAGATTCTTTGCATGGCCGTGATCCCTTGGAATGAACTAAGCACGCCGTTCTCCATAGCTCTCTGTATAAGTCTCGTCAGGACATCCATTGCGATGACAAAGAGCAGCGGCCAAATGGGGTCGCCCTGACGCAGCCCGCACGCGTGCCCAAAGCTCTTCCCAGCCACACCGTTGACAATCATCTTGGTGGTTGCAGTTTCAATAAGATCACCACCCAAGTCATCCAGCGCGTGCCAAACCCCTTGGCAGTCATGACCTTGAAGAGGAAAGGCCATGACAAAGAGTCAAATGCCCTTGAAATATCAAGTTTCAGAAACACTCCGGGCATCTTCCGTGCGTGAATCCTCCTCGCCACTTGTCTTACGAGGAGAAAGTTGTCATGTAGGTGCCTTTCCTTGATGAAGGCAAA
The DNA here is from genome assembly GCF_002162155.2 of Triticum dicoccoides. NCBI lineage: Eukaryota > Viridiplantae > Streptophyta > Magnoliopsida > Poales > Poaceae > Triticum > Triticum dicoccoides. The sequence continues at coordinate 170,343,340 of NC_041391.1, read as the reverse complement.
TTGATTGGCCTCAACGATCATGTGCATCAGTTTCCGGAGCCGGTTAGCAAGAACTTTGGCATGCTATGTGTCAAGCTAATCGGCCGAAAGTCACCAATTTCCTCCGCGTCTGGTTTCTTGGGAATAAGTATAATGTGTGCTTTATTCAGCTTCCCAAAACCCCTTCCACCCCCCACGTAAAGCTTCAACATGACTGCCATGACATCCTTCTTGATGATTGGCCAAGCTTTTTGGTAAAAAGCCGCAATGTATCCATCAGGTCCCGGAGCGCGATCAGGGGGAAGTTCCTTAATGACAGCCCACACTTCCTCCTCGGTGATAATTTCCTCCAGGTCCCGAAGATCGTGATTCTGCACCCCAAGGAACTGCAGGTCCAGGGAATGATCTCTCACTTTCTCCTGCCCAATAAGCCTCTCATATGCCTAGAAGAAAGCTTCCTCCTTTTGCTCCTGATCCGAGACGATAATCCCCTCTCTTGTGATGTGAGTGATGAAGTTTTTTGCATGCCACCCATTAGCAAAGGCCTGGAAAAGTTTGTTGTTAGCATCTCCCTCCTTCAACCACTTCATTCGTGAACGTTGACGATCGATGGTGCGTTCCAGTGCTGTCAGCCCTAGGAGAGCTTGCTTTAGACTTCGACACGGCCATAGCTCCTCTCTTTCCAGTGCCCGCCCCTCCTGCGCGATATCCATCCTGTGTATCACCCAGTTCGCCACCCTCATCAAAAGCTTGACGTTGCCCACCTTCTTTTGTCCCCAGGCTTGAAAATAGCTCGTTGTGTTCCTAAGTAGGGCGTCAAGCCTTTTGTATGGGTCAACTATCTCATCGCTGCACTTCCAGGCCTCTCAAACTGCATCCTCAAACCCCTCCAATTTAGTCCAGAGCATCTCGAGCCGGAAGCGCCTCTTGGGACAAAAACTAGCACTAGTAGTAAGCAGCAATAGTGCATGATCCTAAACCCCAGTGGATAACGCATGTAGGGGGTACTTTTTGTTGTCTAGCTCCTAGTCCACGGTCGTCAAAACCCTGTCAATTTTGGTCAAGGTGGGTGTGTCCCTCTCGTTGGACCATGTGTATCTCCGTCCGTGGATGTACATTTCCTTTAGCTCGTGGTCATTCACAAAATCTCTGAATCTTCCCATCATCCTTCTGTTAATGTTGGAGTTGCTTTTGTCGGTGGCTCTTATGATCATGTTAAAGTCTCCTAGCAACATCCACGACCCCGAGCTTCCCAACCGCCAGCCCCTGATCTCTTGCAAGAATTTTGTTTTCCTGTCCTCACCTTGTGGCCCATACACCAGTGTGATCCACCATGGATCCCCCATTTTAACATGCACCCAGTCCACGAGGAAGTTAGTGTTAAGCATGATGTTATCCACCTTTAGCACCAAGCCATCCCAAGCTAATAAAATTCCACCACATGTGTCCACCGCCAGCACATACGCAAAGCCATCAAAATATGGCCCTAAACATTGCATTACCACATATTTATCCATTACAACCATTTTGATTTCTTGGAAGCAAACCAAGTTCACTTTCACCGTTCCCACAAACTCCATAATGGCCTTCCTTTTGGCTGGATTGTTGAGTCCCCTCACATTCCAGCACAATACCTGCGGGTGTATATCCATCGAGAGAGGGTATACACCAACCACCAATCTAGCTGCCTAATGTGAGCACAGCACCACCGTGTTGCTTGCCTCCACGTCATGCACTGCCGGCAAGGTCTTGCCAAATAGCCCCGCGATAACCCGGATGTGCTGCTCACGCAATGGAGAATCAAACAAGGCCTGCAGCTCGTGTACCATCCCATCATCCGCCACCATATCTTCCGGCACCATCCCAAGTGCATGTAGCAGCACATTCTCTGCTGGGCTGTCCTTGGTACGGCAAGCAGAGGCCGTCTTCTTTGCTTCCCGTGTTGTGCGCTTGGGAGTGAAGGGTGTTGCCTCCGGCCTCAACTTTGCCGCTTGCACTTCTTTTAACAGAGGAGGCGGCAACTTCTTGATGATGTTGGAACAAAAACCCTTGAGCTTTTTATACGCCACTGCTTCCTGTGCGGTCATGCCCACCGTGTCTTTCGTGCTAGTATGCAGAACCAAGGCTCGCGGCTCCAATCCGTTGGGTGGCAGCTCGGATTTTAGCTGGGTTCGCCTCAATTCCTCTATCGGAAACGATGAAGCCCAGCAGTTTTCCAACAGGAACACCAAAAACACATTTTTCCGAATTGAGCTTGATGTCATATGTACGGTGGTTGTCGAATGTAAGATGCAGATTGTCTATTAATGACTCGACGTGCCTAGTTTCGATGACGACGTCGTCTAGGTACGCTTCAACTGTCTTGTGGATTTGTTTTTCTAGGCATGTTTGAATCATGCGTTGATAGGTGGCGCCGACGTTTTTTAGTCCGAATGGCATAGTGTTGAAGCAGAACGGTCCGTATGGGGTAATAAATGCTGTTACAGCTTGATCGGACTCCTTCATCTTGATTTGATGGTATCCGGAGTATGCATCGAGGAAACACAGTGAGTCGTGTCCTGCGATAGTGTCGATAATATGGTCGATGCAGGGTAGGGGGAAGGGATCCTTAGGGTAGGCCTTGTTGAGGTCTTTGAAATCGACACACATGCGCCAAGATTTATCCTTCTTTGGTACCATCACCAGGTTTGCTAGCCAGTCCGGGTGTTCTATTTCTCTGATGAATCCAGCCTTGAGTAACTTGGCTAGCTCCTCCCCCATGGCTTGTCGTTTGGGTTCGGAAAAGCACTGTAGTGTTTGCTTGACCGGTTTATATCCCTTCAGTATATTTAGGCTGTGTTCGGCCAGCCTGCGTGGGATCCCTGGCATATCCGGCGGGTGCCACGCAAATATGTCCCAATTTTCACGTAGGAACGCTCGCAGTGCGGTGTCTACCGTTGGCTCTAGCTGTGCTCCGATGGATGCTGTCTTCTTGGGGTCCGTCGGGTGGACTTGAAATTTGACTATTTCATCAGCTGGTTTAAAGGAGGTGGATTTGGGTCGCTTGTCTAGGACCACGTCGTCCCTATCCACCATGGAGCGTAGTGCGGTTAATTCTTCAGCCGCGAGGGCTTCATATAATGCTTCGAGGGCCAGGGCTGCAGTTTTGTTTTCGACACAGAGTGCTATATCTGGACCACTTGCAAGAGTGATGATACCATTAGGCCCGGGCATCTTGAGCTTCATGTACTTGTAATGGGGTATAGCTTGGAAGCATGCGAATGCATCTCGCCCTAATAAGGCGTGATATCCACTATTGAAAGGGGCCACTTGGAAGGTTATCTCTTCGGATCGATAGTTCTCCGGCGTGCTGAATACCACATCGAGTGTGATTTTTCCTTCGCACCGTGCCTCCCAACTGGGGATAATTCCTTGGAAGGTCGTGCTACTTTGCTCAATGCGGCTCCTGTCTATTTCAATTTTATTGAGAGTTTCCTCGTAAATGAGATTTAGTCCACTGCCGTCGTCCATGAGCACTTTGGTAAGCCGAAAGTCGTCCACGATCGGACTGAGGACTAAGGCGGCAGGTGCCCGGACTGTTCTGAATTTTGGTTCGTCACTAGCATTAAAAGTTATGGTTGTGTCGTTCCAGGGGTTTACCGCCGCGACTTGGCAGACTTCAGCAAGGCCGCGGAGTGCCCTTTTAGGCCTATTATTTGAGGCGAAAGTCTCGAAGACTGTCAATACTCTGAGTTCGTTATCTTTCGTGGGTTGTTGCTCTGCGGTATTTTTGATGAGGAGATCCTCGCCACTCTTGGCCACTTGCGGGAGTATCCAACATGCTCTAAGGCTGTGGGTTGGTATGGTATCCGGTGTTGTGTGTATTTTGCATGGCCTATCGAGCCATCCCTCCAGAACGGTTCCGCGCCTCGTAATGGGCTTCTATTTTTTACTATTGGATCAGGTGACCGACGAGGGTGCATCCTTTTTGTCCGGACAAGGGGTTGAGTGGAAGCCGGTCGCTCCCAAGAAGCTGCCTGAGTTTTCCAGGCGCTTTCCATTGCGCAATACTTCTGTACTATGGTTGCCAAGTTAGCAAAGTGTAATACGTGACGACGGTTGATGGCATTGAGGATTCCCTCGTCCGTGCAATTTTTGCATAATAATAAGATCGCGTCTTCATCGCGGCAGTCTTTGATCTTGTCTTTGACAAGGAGGAATCTGGCCCAAAAGTGATGGACCGTTTCTTGAGACTACTGTTTGATGTGGATAAGATCGCGTGTATCTGGGTGGGTGGGTGGATTTAAGTCCGAACCCTGACCCAATCTAGGATCCGGGGTTTGAGAAACTTCCGAGCTTAACTGTTCGAGCTCTGGGATATCAACCAATTTTTCAGGCCCACTGTCCGACTCTAGGTTCGGAGTACGGGGCACACCCTCCTGGGGACGGGTATGCTGCTCTATGAGCTCAGAAATCCGAACATAGTTTGTCCTCAATATAGAGGAAGAGTTGTCGTATTGCTCCTTTACTATCGCTATCTGATGGGTGATCGGCAGAGATTCAATTTCTCTCTGATCGAGTTTAAGCCCAATCCGATCGTAGTCTGTAGCGACCCCCAAGGCAGCGATGTGATCCAGGAGTTCGTTTAAAGACGACAACTCCATCGGATCCATATGTTTGGAGTATTCTGAGTTGACGCGGAAGTGATTTTCGATGACCCGAGAAGTCATCGTCGGCCCGACGGCCGAACAGGCGGTCATAGTGAAGCCGCCCAGCCGGAGGGTTTGGCCTGAGGCCAGGGCTCCTCCGGAGGTGATTTTGTCCTTGATAACAAGGCGAGCCATCAATCCTATCTTCGACGTCACAGCGGAACTCTCAATGAAAGCACCAATGTCGGTGCCAAAACCGGCGGATCTCGGGTAGGGGGTCCCGAACTATGCATCTAAGGATAATGGTAACAGGAGGCAGGGGACACAATGTTTACCCAGGTTCGGTCCCTCTATATGGAGGTAATACCCTACTTCCTACTTGATTGATCTTGATGAATATGAGTACTACAAGAGTTGATCTACCACGAGATCGTAATGGCTAAAACCCTAGAAGTCTAGCCTATATGATTATGATTGTTCCCTATGGACTAAACCCTCCGGTTTATGTAGACACCGGAGGGGGCTAGGGTCATACAAGGTCGATTACAGAGAAAGGAATCTACATATCCGAATCGCCAAGCTTGCCTCCCACGCCAAGGAGAGTCCCATCCAGACATGGGAAGAAGTCTTCTGCCTTGTATCTTCATAGCCCAATAGTCCTGATGGGACACAAACTAGCAAGATGCTAATTCATGCGTGAAGACAGTCCAATCTTTCACGATACTAGATGAAACATGACGAACGATAGCAGCAGTAGTTGAAGATAATTAGTAGCGGAAGAAGAAGCCTTCGGATCTTACTAGAGAGAAGAAACCGAAGAAAAAGGGCTTGCGTCAAAAATTAACACCAGGTCAATCACGACGTAGCAGCGATGTATCCCTTGTCATGGATCGCAAAAACTCATCACGTTGGTGCCCCTGACACAAGGCGTTTTCTGATTTCTTTATTTGATTCCTCCCTAAAAACCAATCACCGTACACGGCCGAAGCCAGCCCATTATATAGGCGAGACGTACGTAGATCAAACCGACTCATAGTTCTAACTTTAGATTCTAACAGACTCTATCTCTGATTTGAACTAATTACAAATTACCTAATAAAATATTCGGCCACGTTGATCACCTGTTGGATTATAAAACGGACTAGTACCCCACTTGACAACGCAACTACTAATATGACTACGTAGAAAATAAGGACTATGTGCACATCCTTTCCAAATAGCCTTTAGATGTGTTATGGCACTTGGATTAGAATTGCACCGATCATCACCCAGCTTGGCGTACGAAAATTTGGTTTCACCTCCTCTGGCACTACTAACTTGACAGGAATTTCGCCACAACAATTTATGCTAGAAGATTGAGCACACGGTGCAATTCCCAGTATCCCTTTGTCATTCTTCTTCTCCTGCGCAAACAACACTTTGTTTCCTCTACTCCGTGTCGTAGCCAAAGAACCTCTAGTGGCCACATCATCCCCTCCCTCTTGAAACGAAGCCGTCCTCGGTTTCGTGGTAGCTCTGAGAATTTTGTTTGGAACTGAAATAATAGCATCCACCTTGATAGCATTGGCAAACATTGGTCGCAACACATGTCGTTTCCCGTTATTCCAAAATGAATAAGTATTAGACCTCCCGTCATGTGTGGCACCACTATCATATTGCCATGGCCTGCCCAACAGTAACTGACATGCATCCATTGGCAAAATGTCGCATATAACCATATCAGTATAATCGCCAACAGAAAAATTTATGTGCACCTTGTGGGTAACCTTCAACTTTCCAGTGTGATGCATCCACTCGACACGATGGGACTGTGGGTGTTTCCACATACGTAATCCTAAAGCATCCACCAATCCCTTGCTAACAACATTTGTGTAGCTTCCACCGTCAATAATCAACTTGCATTTGGTATTGTTAATTTTGCACTCAGACTGAAAAATATTCCAACGTTGCCCCTTATCCTGAATGTGATCCTTTTGCACTCATTGCACCATTAGTGAAGGATATGACTCAGCAGCTTCAAAACTCGCAACCACATTTTCAGCATCCTTAGATTTTTCACTGGAAGTGTCAGAAACTGCCTCTTCATCACTAGCGGATGCATAGCCATCTCTCGTGAGCAACACTCTTTTCTCATTAGGACATTCACGCTTCATATGTCCCCTTCCTCCACACTTGAAACACTCTATGTCACTAGTGCGTCCGGTCGACTGTGCACTAGAATCAACCATCGACAGTCCTGATTTTGAAGCATCCTTCTGCACGGAACCATGAGAGCGATTTGATGATGTTGCCCTGGAGCTAGGACCGACATCCTCACTCTTATACTGTGAGCGTCGCCATGTGTTCAAAGTGGTACTAGGAACTGTGTTGACTTGGCGCCGCTTAATCTGTTGTTCCGCACGCACAGTTTGGTGCACAAGATCTTGTATGTTGTAGTAGACCACCATCTCAACACGATCCTGCACCTCGATATTTAGCCCGTTAAAGAAACGTGCCATGGTCGCCTCCTGATCCTCCATTGTCCCTGTACGTATCATAAGCAATTCCATCTCCTTATAATATTCATCAACACTCATATTACCTTGAGAGAGCCGCTGCAACTTGTTATACATATCTCTTTTATAGTGCTCAGGAACAAAACGTCGCCTCATGAATTCTTTCATACCTCGCCAAGTCGTCGGGCGATGTCTTGAACGAAAAATTTGATTCCACCAAATTAGCGCGTAACCGGTGAACTCAATTCCAGCAAGTTGAACTTTCTTCTCCTCGCTATAATGATGGGCATCAAAAATTTGATCAACACGCATCTCCCACTCCAAATAGCCTTCTGGTTCGCACTTGCCGGAGAACGAAGGGATTGAAATTTTTATGCGCCCAATTCCATCGTCCAAAGGCACACGCACAACTTGACCAACTCGGTCATGCACTCCACCACGAACGGATGTTTCAGGACAAGGCTCATAGTGTCGTGGTCGTGGAGCGTACCCTGATGCCTGGTCAACACCATCATCAAGACCATCATCTCCAACATGAGGTGCCGCCAAACGGCGATCATGCACGCCGGCATGTCCGTCGCGAGCCGGTGGTGCATAACGCAGTGGAGCAGCCGGAGCAGTCTGTGGTGGTGCAGAATTCGTTGCCGGCATATTGATGATGTCTGCCAAACCATCGAACCGAGTGATCAGAACATCTATCCTTTTGCCGAGCGCATCATGACATTGCTTGATGTAGTTGCATGTGTGGTCAAAACTATCCTGAATATTTTGAGGAATATCATCCACGTACACTGGGCGTACAATTTCCTGAGAATCAGCATCAACCTCGTCTTCCTTGTTGACCGAGGTCGACATCTTGATCAAGACAATACCGTGAACAACCTTAGCTCTGAATACCACTTGATGAGACACAAACTAGCAAGATGCTAATTCGTGCGTGAAGACAGTCCGATCTTTCACGGTACTAGATGAAACACGACGAACGATAGCAGCAGTAGTTGAAGATAATTAGTAGCGGAAGAAGAAGCCTTCGGATCTTACTAGAGAGAAGAAACCGAAGAAAATGGGCTTGCGTCAAAAATTAACACCAGGTCAATCACGACGTAGCAGCGACGTATCCCTTGTCATGGATCGCAAAAACTCATCATGTTGGTGCCCCTGACACAAGGCGTTTTCTGATTTCTTTATTTGATTCCTCCCTAAAAACCAATCCCCGTACACGTCCGAAGCCAGCCCATTATATAGGCGAGACGTACGTAGACCAAACCGACTCATAGTTCTATTTTTAGATTCTAACAGACTCTATCTCTGATTTGAACTAATTACAAATTACCTAATAAAATATTCGGCCACGTTGATCACCTGTTGGATTATAAAACGGACTAGTACCCCACTTGACAACGCAACTACTAATATGACTATGTAGGAAATAAGGACTATATGCACATCCTTTCCAAATAGCCTTTAGATGTGTTATGGCACTTGGATTAGAATTGCACCGATCATCACCCAGCTTGGCATACGAAAATTTGGTTTCACCTCCTCTGGCACTACTAACTTGACAGGAATTTCGCCACAACAATTTATGCTAGCAGATTGAGCACACGGTGCAATTCCCAGTATCCCTTTGTCATTCTTCTTCTCCTGCGCAAACAACACTTTGTTTCCTCTACTCCGTGTCGTAGCCAAAGAACCTCTAGTGGCCACATCAAGTCCGGCCCATGTTAATAGTCCGGCCGTCCGAGGACCCCTTAATCCAGGACTCCCTCAAACGGTTCTTGCTGGAAGCCTGTAGCAACCACGTAAAACTTGCAACAACAAAGTAGAGGACGTCTAACTTGTTTTTGCAGGGCATGTTGTGATGTGATATGGTTAAGACTTGATGTGATATACGTTATTGTATGAGATGATCATGTTTTGTAATTTATCGGCAACCGGCAGGAGCCTTGTGGTTGTCTCTTTATTATATGAAATGCAAGCGCCATGTAATTGCTTTACTTTATCGCTATGCGTTAGCAATTGTTGTTGAAGCAATAGATGGCGAGACGACCATGGCGCAACGATGGAGATCAAGGTGTCGAGCCAGTGACGATGGAGATCATGACGATGCTTTGGAGATGGAGATCAAAAGCACAAGATGATGATGGCCATATCATGTCACATATTTTGATTGCATGTGATGTTTATCTTTTATGCATCTTATTTTGCTTAAAACGACGATGGCATTATAAGATGATCCCTCCATTAAATTTCAAGGTAAAAGTGTTCTCCCTGAGTATGCGTCGTTGCTACAGTTAATTGTTTCGAGACACCACGTGATGATCGGGTGTGATAGACTCTACGTTCACATACAACGGGTGTAAGACAATTTTACACATGCATAATACTTGGGTTAAACTTGACAGGCCTAGCATGTACAAACATGGCCTCGGAACACTGGATACCAAAAGGTCGAACGTGAATCATATAGTATATATGATCAACATAGAGATGTTCACCATTGATAACTACCCCGTCTCATGTGATGATCGGACATGGGTTAGTTGATTTGGATCACGTATCAACTTAATTTATCATGAACTTAGTCCTGATAGTATTTACAAATTATGTCATAGATCAATAGCTCGCGATGTAGCTCCCCATTTATTTTTCATATGTTCCTAGAGAACAATAAGTTGAAAGATAATAGTAGCAATGATGCGGACTTGGTCTGTGATCCGAGGATTATCCTCATTGCTGCACAGAAGAATTATGTCCTTGATGCACCGTTATGTGACAGACCTGTTGCAGGAGCAGATACAGATGTTATGAATGTTTGGCAAGCTCGTAATGATGACTACTTGATAGTTTAGTGCGCCATGCTTTACGGCTTAGAACTGGGACTTCAAAAACATTTTTAAATGCCATGAAGCATATGAAATGTTCCAAGAGCTGAAATTGGTATTTCAGACTCATCCCGTGTTGAGAGGTATGAGACCTTTGACAAGTACTTTGCCTACAAGATGGAGGAGAATAGCTCAACCAGTGAGCATGTGCTTAGAATGTCTGGGTACTACAATCACCTGAATCAAGTGGGAGTTAATCTTCCAGATAAGATAGTGATTGACAAATTTCTCTAGTCACACCAAGCTACTAGAACTTAGTGATGAACTGTAATGTGCAAGGGATAACGAAAAAGATTCCCGAGCTCTTCGCGATGTTAAAATCGCGAAGGTAGAAATCAAGAAAGAGCATCAAGTGTTAATGGTTAACAAGACCGCTAGTTTCAAGAAAAAGGTCAAAGAAAAAAAAGAAAGGGAACTTCAAGAAGAATGACAAGCAAGTTGTCACTCCTGTGAAGAAGCCCAAAGCTAGACCTAAACCTGAAACTGAGTGCTTCTACTGCAAAGGGAATGGTCACTAGAAGCGGAACTACCCCAAATACTTGGAGGGTAAGAAGGATGGCAAAGTGAACAAAGGTATATTTGATATACATGTTATTGATGTGTACTTTACTAGTGTTCATAGTAACCCCTGGGTATTTGATAACGGATCAGTTGCTAAGATTAGTAACTCGAAACAGAAGTTGCAGAATAAACAAAGACTAGTTAATGGCAAGGTGACGATGTGTGCTGGAAGTGATTCCAAGGTTGATAAGATCACTATCGCATACTCCCTCTACCTTCGGGATTAGTGTTGAACTTAAATAAATATTATTTGGTGTTTGCGTTGAGCATGAATATGATTAGATCATGTTTATTGCGGTTATTCATTAAGTCAGAGAATAATTGTTGTTCTGTTTAAATGAATAAAGCCTTCTAAGGTCATGCACTCAATGCAAATGGTTTATTGAATCTCGATCGTAGTGATACACATATTCATAATATTGATGCCAAAAGATGCAAAGTTGATAATGATAGCACAACATACTTGTGGTACTTCCGTTTAGGTCATATTGGTGTAAAGCGCATGAAAAAACTCCATGCAAATGGGATTTTGGAATCACTTGATTATGAGTCATTTGATACTTGCGAACCGTGCCTGATGGCAAAATGACTAAAACTCCGTTCTCCGGAACAATGGAGTGAGCTTGGGAATAATGCATACCGATGTATGCAGCCCGATGAGTATTGAAGCACGCGGTGGGTATCGTTATGTTTCATACCCTCACAGATGATTTGAGCAGATATGGGTATATCTACTTAATGAAACACAAGCCTGAAACATTTGAAAAGTTCAAAGAATTTCAGAGTGAAGTGGAGAATCATCATAACAAGAAAATAAAGTTTCTACGTTCTGATCGTGGAGGCGAATATTTCAGGTACGAGTTTGGCCTTCATTTAAACAATGTGGAATAGTTTCACAACTCACGCCACCTGGAACACCACATCATAATGGTGTGTCAAACCGTCGTAACCACACTTTGTTAGATATGGTGTGATCTATGATGTCTCTTACCGATTTACCACTGTCTTTTTGGGGTTATGCATTAGAGACAGCTGCATTGATGTTAAATAGGGCACCATCTAAATCCGTTGAGACGACACTGTATGAACTGTGGTTTGGCGAGAAACCTAAGCTGCCGTTTTTTAAAGTTTGGGGATGCGATGCTTATGTCAAAAGGCTTCAGCCAGATAAGCTCAAACCCAAACCATAGAAGTGCATCCTCATAGTATACTCTAAAGAAACTATTGGTTACACCTTCTACCACAAAGCCGAAGGCAAGATCTTTGTTGCTAAGTTTGGGTCGTTTCTAGAGAAGGGGTTTCTCTCGAAAGAAGTGAGTGGAAGGCAAGTAGAACTTGATGAGGTAATTGTACCTTCTCTCGAATTGGAGAGTAGCATATCATTAAAAAAACATTCCCGTGATGCCTACACCAATCAGAGAGGAAGCAAATGATAATGATCATGAAACTTCAGATCAGGTTACTACAGAACCTCGTAGGTCGACAAGAGCATGATCCGCACTAGAGTGGTATGGTAATCCTGTTCTAGAAGTCATGTTACTAGACCAAGGCGAACCTACAAACTATGAAGAAGCTATGATGAGCCCAGATTCCGACAGATGGCTTGATGTCATGAAATCTGAGATAGGATCCATGTATGAGAACAAAGTGTGGACTTTGGTGGACTTGCCCGATGATCGGTAAGCCAATGAGAATAAATAAATCTTCAAGAGGAAGACGGACGTTGATGGTAATATCACTCTCTATAAAGCTCGACTTGTGCAAAAAGGTTTTCGACAAGTTCAAGGAGTTGACTAGGATGAGACTTTCTCACCAATAGCGATGCTTAAGCCCGTCTGAAACAAGTTCAAGGATGACCGACAATGCTTGGGAGTATTGATTGCATGCATTGGAGGTGGAAGAACATCCTAGTGGCTTGGGCAGGGCAATACACCGGCCACATACGTAAAAATGGAAAGTTGAACTATGATAGTTCTAATTGAAGTAAATATGCCCTAGAGGCAATAATAAAGTTGTTATTTTATATTTCCTTATTGATGATAAAGGTTTATTATTCATGATAGAATTGTATTGATCGGAAATTTAAATACATGTGTGAATACATAAACAAATACCATGTCCCTAGTATGCCTTCACTAGACTAGCTCGTTGATCAAAGATGGTTAAGGTTTCCTAACCATAGACATGTGTTCTCATTTGACAATGTGATCACATCATTAGGAGAATGATGTGATGGACAAGACCCACCTGTTAGCTTAGCATTATGATCGCTCAGTTTATTGCTATTGCTTTCTTCATGTCAAATACATATTCCTTCGACTATGAGATTATGCAACTCCCGGATACCGGGGGAATACCTTGTGTGCTATCAAACGTCACAACGTAACTGGGTGATCATAAAGATGTTGTACAGGTATATCCGAAGGTGTTTGTTGAGTTGGCATAGATCGAGATTAGGATTTGTCACTCCGAGTATTAGATAGGTATCTCTGGGCCCTCTCGGTAATACACATCATAAGCTTGCAAGCAAAAGACTAAGGAGTTAGTCACGAGGTGATGTATTACAGAACAAATAAAGAGAATTGCCAGTAACGAGATTGAACTAGGTACTCCCTCCGTCTGAAAATACTTGTCCTCAAAATGGATAAAATGGATGTATCTATAACTAAAATAAGTCTAGATACATCCATTTCTAGGACAAGTATTTATGGACGGAGGAAGTATGAAGATACCGATGATCAAATCTCGGGCAAGTAACATACCGATAGAAAAAGGAAATTACGTATGTTGTCATAACGGTTCAACCAATAAATATCTTCGTAGAATATGTAGGAGCCAATATGGGCATCTAGGTTCCGTTATTGGTTATTGACCAGAGAGGTGTCTCGGTCATGTCTACATAGTTCTCGAACTCGTAGGGTCCGCACGCTTAACGTTCGATGATGATATAATATTATATGAGTAATGTGATTTGGTGACCGAATGTTGTTCGGAGTTCCGGATGAGATCACAAACATGACGAGGAGTCTCAAAATGGTTGAGAGGTAAAGATTGATATATATGACGATGGTATTCGAATACCGAAAGTGTTTTGGAGGGTACCGGGTACTTATCAGGTCACCGAAAAGGAGTTTCGGGCACCCTCGGCAAAGATATGGGCCTAATGGGCCAAAGGGGAAACAAACCAGCCCCAGGTGCGCCCCTTCTTTGGACATCATTCCCTAAGGGAAGGAAATGGGGGAGTGCTAGCCCCTCCTGCCTTTCCCTCTCATGGGAGAAAGGAAGGGGGGCGCCGCCCTCCCCTGCCTTTCCCCTGCACCTATATAAGGCAGGGGGCGCGCTTGGGAGGGACTCCAAGTAGGATTCCTCCTACTTGGGTGCCTCCTTTGGCTGCCCCTCCCTCCCTCCCACCTATATATATGTGGGAGGGAAGCGCCTAGTAAACAAGAGATCAATTGTTAGCTATGTGCAGCGTCTGCCTCCACCATTTATACCCGGTCATATTTTTGTAGTGCTTAGGCGAAGTCCTGCGGAGATCACTTCACCGTCACTATCACCATGCTGTCGTGCTAATGGAACTCATCTACTACCTCAACGTCTTGCTGGATCGAGAAGGCGAGGGACGTCACCGAGCTGAACGGGTGCAGAACACAGAGGTGGCCTGCATTCGGTACTTGATCGGTTGAAGCGCGAAGAAGTTCGACTATATCAACCACGTTGTGAAACGCTTCCGCTTATGGTCTACGAGGGTACGTAGACACACTCTTCCCCTCGTTGCTATGCATCTCCATGAATAGATCATTGCGTGTGCGTAGAAATTGTTTTTGTTTTCATGCAATGTTTCCCAACACTTATAACGTCTCTCAATATCATATTGAGTTGAAGTTCAAGTTACTTTGTAATATTGTTTTGGTACAGCATGGAATAACTAAATTTCGAAATTATTGTTGTACATATCATATTTTTTGCCTTATACATTGAAAATTTGCAAATTGTGGGGTAATCTCACCACCCAAGTCAAAAAGGTCACTACAACCCATATTCGTCACACGTCCCTTAAATCAAACACTTTAATCACTAACCCAATCATATTTCATCCTTCAGACCAAACAAAATATGAAGCATGATTGGTTTGCTTCCAATATTTGACTAGCCAAATGTTGACATTGCCAAATATTGGCAATACCAATACTTGCCAACTATTACAATTTTATTTGAGATAGGAAGACAACTAGGTAACCAACCAAATAGTAGCCAACATTTGGCACAATGTCAAACATTGGCATGCCTATTGTTGGCACCAAGCCAATTATGCTCATGGATTAACCTCAAACCGAACACATCCTAGAGCCACCGAAGGCAAGAGGAAAGTCCCCGTCGGAGGTGACAAAAATGGCCATGAGAAAAGCTCCTCACAGCCGACCAAAAGATACCTGTCCCGTGTCGTAAAGGCAGGTCCAAATTTCGCCGGATTACCGTCCCATGCACCGTAGCGATCCTTTCTCTGAATTGTGCTCCATCCCGCCCGAGATCAAACATCTCTTCAACGTTTTATTACGCGCCTCATGAAGTAGAATTATTCTGTTCATTTGTAGGTGCACGTGTTCATTCATGTGCGCCCCCTTGTGGTTCAAGAAACGGTCTTTTTTTTCCTTTGATAGCTCAAAGCAGCCCTTTTATATGAAAACAAAAACTGAAAGCAGCCACTGTTTGTTTTCTCACAAGACAGTCCAGCCAGGAGCCAGCCAGCCAGGGAGCCGCGTGGAGCCTGTCAAGTTGACCTTTGACAGTTGGCCAGACCAATCACAATGTACAACTCGATCGCTTGGACGCCTACTGACACATCGACAGGATCCGATTAGCTGTCTGCAAAGTAAACAATTGCGACTGCATTTTCTATAATTTTGGGCTGCTAGTGTGCTGCTGGCCCATTTGCGCAGGATATTCACTATACCGACCGCGACTGATGATGCAGAGCCACAAAACAAAGAACCAACTGTCCAACTTGAAATCAGAAACACGCCTGTTCCAACCATTACCAACATCAGTTTTGCTAAAGCACATTTAGATGTGCTATAAGTATTGCACATATAAGTCCTATATCATTGATTTTACACTAAGATTTGTGCAAGCATTTTCTTTTGTCTTTTTTCTTTTTCTTTCTAGTTTGATTGAGCACTCAGATGTGCAATAATTAGGGCACATCTAGATATGCCCTAGACAGACCAACTACCAACATTAGAGTCTAAAAACGCAGATAAATGCATAGAAAATATGCATGTATCCAAAAGCAGCATATCTCCGCTGATCTGCTCAGCGTGTCGCATTGCCCTCCACCCGCGCCTTCTCCAAAATCATGCTCACACGATCGCCCTCCACTTGGATGCTCTTATACAAAACCATATGCGCACGCACGCGTTGACCGCGATATTGCCGGCGGCGTTCAGCTATGCAGTTCCCTCTGGATGCTGCTGCCTCACCGATCACATACTGAAAACGGTTTCATCTCATGGGCAAAAGGGATGTATCAGGAGGTGAATTTACTCTTCAGTTTCTGTCACCAAACAACACAGAAGAACAAGATAAGGTAATCCAGTTAGGAGAGCGATGTCAGATCAAGTAAATTAAACGCTCGACATAACATAACAGACCATTAGGACTTGATCAAGAATGACTGCCAAGTATTAACACGCCAGGTTAGGAGAAGTGATGTGAGATCAATTAAACTAAAAGCATGCAGCAACAGGTTATTAAGTACTTAATCATGGATGCCTGCTAACTATCAACACAGCAATTCATGAGCACAAAGTCAACTTACCGACAGGCAATCGCAGGCGGCCCCGGCGAAAATGTCAAGGTGTGAACGTGGACGATGATGCACCAGATAGGCAATAGCAGCCAATCCTTGACCCATTTCTCTTTCCTTCGCCTGAGAGCGACCTGAGGAGAGAGGATCAAACAAAAAGGAGCCGTGAGCTGCTTGTGTCCCGTTCATCTCGTGCTCTTTCTTCACCAGCAGCCCATTCATTGGTTCCCTTTGCTAGCTTCCTCAGAAAGCCATGCAGATGCAGCCACACCATTGCCCAAACAGGAGCAGGCCTTTCCTTGGCTTGGCGATCTTGCTGCTGCTCGTCTCCTTGGCCTCTCCGGCCAGCTCCTGCACGGCGCAGGAGAGGAGCTCCCTCCTCCAGCTCCTCGCTGGGCTCTCGCGGGACGGCGGGCTTGCGGCGGCCTGGCGGAGGGACACGGACTGCTGCACGTGGGATGGAATCACCTGCGGCGGTCCCGATGGGGCGGTCACCGATGTTTCGCTGGCTTCTCGAGGCCTCGAGGGGTCCATCTCGCCGTCCCTGGGCAACCTCACCGGGCTCCAACGCCTCAACCTGTCACGCAACTCGCTGTCCGGCGGCTTGCCGCTGGAGTTGGTGGCATCGAGCAGCATCGTTGTCCTTGACGTCAGCTTCAACCGCCTGACTGGAGGCCTGAGCGAGCTGCCACCTTCAGCACCTGTGCTGCCTCTGAAGGTACTCAACATCTCGAGCAACCTGTTTACAGGAAAGTTTCCATCTGCTATATGGGAGGTGATGAAGAGCCTGGTCGCGCTCAATGCCAGCACCAACAGCTTTACTGGGAAGATACCAGTTACCCCCTGTGTGAGTGCGCCATCTTTGGCCGTGCTCGAACTCAGTTTTAACGAATTCAGTGGAAATATCCCTCCAGGGCTCAGTAATTGCTCCGTCCTGGAACTGCTCGGTGCTGGCTACAACAACCTCAATGGGACTCTTCCAGATGAGCTCTTCAAAGTTACCTCGTTAGAGCACCTCTCGTTGCCTAGCAATGGTTTAGAAGGAGCTGTCAATGGCATCAGCAGGCTAACAAATCTGGTCACCCTTGATCTTGGGGGGAATGAGTTCAACGGCAGTATTCCAGAGTCTATAGGTGACCTGAAGAGATTGGAGGAGCTGCATTTGGAACACAACCACATGTCAGGGGAGCTGCCATCAGCTCTGAGCAACTGCACAAATCTCGTAACAATTGACCTCAAGAGCAACCAGTTCATTGGAGAACTTACCAAGATCAACTTCACAAGCCTGCCCAATCTGAAAGTTTTGGATCTTCTCTACAACAACTTCACCGGCACAGTTCCAGAAAGCATATACTCCTGCAGCCGGCTGACTGCAATACGGCTATCTAGTAACAATTTCCATGGCCAGTTGTCAGAAAGAATAGGCAATCTGAAGTCCCTCGCATTCCTATCACTTGTTAATAACTCCCTTACAAATATCACAAGCACACTTCAGATCCTTCGGAGTTCCAGGAGCCTCACCACCCTTCTTCTTGGATTCAACTTCATGCACGAGACCATGCCAGAGGATATCAACATTGATGGTTTTGAGAGTCTTCAGGTTTTCTCGATGAATGATTGTTCATTGTCTGGAACAATTCCTCATTGGTTATCAAAGCTACCGAATTTGGAGATGTTATTTTTACACAACAATCACCTCACTGGGTCAATACCTGACTGGATCAGCAGCCTAAACTTGCTCTTCTATCTAGACATAACAAACAACAGCCTTACAGGGGAAATTCCAAGTGCCTTAATGGAGATGCCAATGCTGAAGTCAGACAAAACTGCACCAAAGGTCTTTGAGCTGCCTGTTTATAATAAGAGCCCATTTATGCAATATCGCATGCCCAGTGCTTTTCCTAAAGTACTGAATCTAGGGATGAATAACTTCACTGGTGTGATACCTGAGAAGATTGGCCAGTTGAAAGGACTCGTTTCCCTCAACCTGAGCTCCAACCAACTATCTGGAGAGATCCCAGAAGCCATCTGCAACCTCACGAACCTGCAGGCGCTCGATTTGTCTGGTAATCATCTCATTGGTACAATTCCAGCTGCACTAAACAATCTGCACTTCCTTTCGAAATTCAACATTTCCAATAATGACCTAGAAGGGTCTATTCCAGCTGTGGGCCAGCTTAGCACGTTTCCAAATTCTAGCTTTGATGGCAACCCAAAATTGTGCGGTCATATGCTTGTGAACCATTGCGGCTCAGCTGAAACACCTCTGATCACCCAGAGAAGAAAGAAAAAGAAGGGTGTCTTTGCACTTGCATTTGGTGTGTTTTTTGGAGGGGTGGCCGTTCTTTTCTTGCTGGCTCGTCTCCTTGTCTTGCTCAGGGGTACAAATTTCATGAGCAAAAGGCAGAGCAACAACAACAATGACATAGAGGCAACATCTTCAAATCTCAATTCAGAATACTCCTTGGTGATAGTTCCACGAGGCAAGGGAGAACAAAACAAACTCACACTGACGGATCTCCTGAAGGCTACAAAGAACTTTGACAAGGATCATATCATTGGCTGTGGAGGTTATGGGCTAGTCTACAAGGCTGAGCTACCTGATGGCTCAAAGGTCGCCATAAAAAAGCTCAATAGTGAAATGTGTCTGATGGAAAGGGAATTCAGTGCAGAGGTTAATGCACTCTCCACGGCAGAGCATGACAATCTTGTACCATTCTGGGGTTACTGCATACAGGGAGATTCAAGACTACTGATATACTCCTACATGGAGAACGGTAGCCTGGATGATTGGCTTCACAACAGGGACACTGATGACAACTCATTTCTTGACTGGCCGATACGGCTGAAGATTGCACAAGGAGCAAGCCAGGGTCTATCTTACATCCACGATGTATGCAAGCCTCACATTGTTCACCGTGATATCAAGTCGAGCAACATCCTACTAGACAAGGAATTCAAAGCTTATGTTGCAGACTTTGGGTTATCCAGATTGATCTTCCCCAACAGAACTCATGTGACAACTGAGTTGGTTGGTACTCTCGGTTACATCCCCCCAGAGTACGGCCAAGGATGGGTGGCTACATTGAGAGGTGATATGTACAGTTTTGGTGTGGTCCTGCTTGAACTGGTAACGGGGAGGCGGCCTGTTCAAATCTGTCCCAGGTCAAAAGAGCTTGTCAAGTGGGTACAGGAGATGAGATCCAAAGGGAAGCAGATTGAAGTCCTGGATCCAACACTTCGAGGCACAGGATATGAAGAGCAGATGCTGAAGGTGCTTGAAATTGCTTGCCAGTGTGTCAACCACAATCCTGGCGTGAGGCCAGCCATACAGGAGGTGGTATCTTTCCTGAACAGCATAGACGCTAACCTTCAGAAGCAAAATTCAGTTAGCTCAGAATGTAGATAGCAAATTATGCTGCAATGCGCAGAGTAGATCTTATAGTTTATATAAGCAAGAGCAGCGAGTTCTGTGCTCACTAGTTTGATTAGTTCTTTTGTACAGATTGTGACACGGCCCTATACGGGAATCTTGTAATTCATCTCCGCTTCCCCTCTTCGCAACACAAACTGTGTGTGCCATGAGTAATGATACTGAGCAGTTGCTCGGTTCATCGATCTCCAACATTCTCCTTCCAAATTGTGCATAGAAAGAGCAGACAAACTGAAAACATTTTGGCCATTACTAGTAGGAGACAATCATGGGGTCACCGTGGCGGAAACATAAGTACTGAATACTGAATCAACACGGGTAAAATCGTGAAGTTGGCCAATTCCATGGTCCAAACAGTGGGCTAAGCGAACAAATGGTTCGAGAACATCACCCACAAAACAGATTGGAAATAGGACTTGCAAAGTGGGTAGTTAGAACACCAAAACTGCCACCAAATGCTAAGGCCCGACCCATCAACAAGTCTCTGTGGTGACCTCGTCCACTACAAGTCGCAACCTACCATGTGATGTGTATGCCAGCTAAATCCTGAAACCTAGCAGGGGCAGACCTGCAAGAGGCACCCATACCGAGACCAATAACCTACCTACAGCGTTTGAATGCTGCCAGGAGATTCGGCTTCCTCCGTCATTTCAATGGCTTAGAGGCACCCTTATCACCGGAGCAGACCTCTCGCGCAGCGGCGGCGGCGGCGACGCCTGCAGTAACGCGGCGCAACGAGCAAGCTGAAATGCGGCTAACGCGGGCGGAGTAAAGAGTAAGGTAAGGAACCGGAGGCGAGGATGCGGTGATCACCTGACTGCGGCAGTAGCGGTCGCGTCTGGCTATCCGACCTGCGCGGCCGCGCGGCGCCGCCGTTCGCCGGTTCGAGAGTTGCAGGGGTTCTCATCTGCGGGGGAAATATACGAGAGAAAAGAAAAAGGGAAAAAAGAAAGAAAAAACCCCCGGTAACCATACCTGGGCAATATGGGCCGTGCTTTTAAGCCCGGCCCGGCACGATCCACGTGCTATTTTTAGGGCCTTTTTGGCATTTTTAAACTAAATAAACAAAAGGCCCATAAGACCGAAAATCAACTTGGGCCGACACTTTTAGCTCGCGTGTGACGACGTTGTGAGGCTAATCCGTGAGGAGAAGCCTTCGGCAAATGGAGTCGGTCAGATACACACGCACAACTACATAGCCGCCGGGTAGATTGATCGTTCCGGCAAGAACGAACAAGCTGCACAACACCCGCGCGACACGACCGGGCACAAAGCCGTGCTCCTCGCCAACGCCGATGTGGTCGCACTTGACGTTGCTGAGTGTCTCGTCGAATTCGCGGACGGTTGCGCCGGGCGCCGTGCTCTCCCTCGGCGGCGGAGCAGTCGAAGCTATGGTGCCGCTTGGCAAAAAGAAAATTTAATCCTCTGGCTTATCTATGTTGACTTTGGTCAGCACTCAAAACCGATTTCAATGTGACCCAAAACCATTATGGGGCTTGATTTATCCGGTTTTGACAATTTGAGGGGGTAAATTATATGGTATTGGAGTTCAGGGGGTTATGGATCCATCAATGTGGATTTGAGGGGGATAACTATACTTCTTTCTTTTATAAAAGGGCTACATGGGGCGTGGCCACCCATATGGCCCGTAGTTATGAAATGCAGATTACATGTGAATCTCACATGTCGATGTGTGATTTGTTTTTTTTAAGAAATGTGTGATCTGTTTTGGTGGGCACTACCATGGGTTGTGTGAGAAGTCCAAAGGTCCATGAGATAACAACAACTTGAGCTACACCCGAAGAAAGGTGACTACGGGATAGAGAACGGCAATATTGAGGAGGCGCTTCGGGAAAGGTCGACGTTGCAACCGCTTTGCCGTGAGCGATCTCCCTTGTCGCCATCATCAACATCATTGAGATTGCTCCTCTTCCGTCGTTGTGGTCATTACCATAGCAACGGGTGCTCCTCCTTCTCATCTCAATCCCTAGAAAAAGTATTGGACCCTGCATCGTCGCCCTCACCGTTGTTATCCTTCTCCTTTCGGCCACGCTAAGAGATAGGGTGAGGGTTGTACCTTCTTGCGTTCACAATGGTGTAATCCGTTTTAATTGAGCTACTTAATTTTGCAGTATATTTTTCGTTTGTTGGTCCATTACCTAAAATTGAGAGCATACTTTAGTTTATATAAATTCAAAAACTATATAGTTTAAGCATCCATTGAAGCTGATCCATGGCAATAATGAAAAGAAACACAAATAAGGGTTTCCTTATTGTATATCCCAATGGTAATAAACAAAATGTGGTTGTTTACCCAGATTCACAAGTATTATGAGCTAAGTCTGCGTCAGGGAAAAAAATTGAAGAAGTATTCGACTCTTTCATGCATACTTCACTTGGTGGAGGATGGAGAGGGAATATAACTCAATTGATAGAGCTCCGCTCTTGCATGATGATCCACTCACTCCAACACTGACCAAAGACCTTAGCACACATCATATTGAAACATATATAGACCATGAGACCAAGTCAAAGGTCTTGACCACATGCACCTTGGATGGAGGCCATTGAGATTTTCGAAAGAAACATGCTCCCTTTGTTGATATTTATTTACTTTATATATTAGCTTTGCCTGAAGTCAAACTTTGTAACATTTGATCAAGTTTATAGACAACAATATAAATATTTACAATAACAAATTTATATAATGTGACAATATTTCAATGATGAAACCAATGGTATTGATTTGATGGTGTGTATGTTTTGTTTTACAAACTTGATGAAATTTTTGTAAAAAAATGATTTTAAACAAAGCTAATATAAGGGTACACAAAAACGGATATCTAATAGCATCTCCACCCACGCCCCCAGGAACGCCCCCAGGCCATTTTTCTAGCACTGACGGTAAAAAAATCCTCCCACTCACGCCCCCAAAGCCTCACTTTTCGCCGAATTTGGAGAAAAACGACGCCGGCAAACCCACCCCGAACCCAGCCCCCCGAGGGGCAGCTGGGTGTGCCGGCGGTTACTTTTTCTCACTGTTGGCCCACTTTCAGTCTCCCACCTCCCTCTATCCTCTCTTTTCATATGGGCCCCGCCCACGTGCCCTCACCCTCTCTCCTCTCTTTTCCTCTTTCCTCTCCTATGCCCCTCTCTCTCGAGCGTGGCGACGAGGCAGCGGGGCAGCGAGGCCGGCGTCCAGCGTTCGGCGTGCGGGGCAGTGAGGGCGCGTGTCCAGCGTTCGACGTGCTTGACGAGGTCGCCTCGGGTGGATGCTTCACAGGCTCGCCGGCATAAGGGGGCGCCCGGGTGCATCTCCACGCCCTGCTTCCACTTTGACGAGCACTCACGCCGTGCCCTGCTTCCTCCCTGCCTCCTCGATGCCCGCCCGGCCGCGCGCGCCCTGCTTCCTCCTCGCTGAGCTGCGGTAGGCCTCGACCTTGGCATGGCTCGGTGAAAGAACATGCGGTGCCCCCAATGTTTGGTTTTGGTAATTGATGACAATCTCTATGGACTAATGGTTGTCTTGAGTTATATTTGAAGGATTTGTCCATAGGCTTCTCTTGAAGTCCATGTGTTGGTTTCAAGGAGTTTATGAGATGACCAAGGTGCTATTAAGGAATTATCCAAAGATTGGTCATGTGAGTGTTGAGCTTATTGCAAGCATGTCTTGAAGAAGAAGATTGTGTGATCATTCATGTTTACCTTCAAGACATCATCCAAATGAAGAGAGTTGGAAAGATTCAAGGTTGATCAAGACTAAATCAAGAGTGAATCAAGTTGATCAACTCACAAAGCGTAGAAGATGTACCGAGAGGGATCAAGTGATCCCATGGTATGGTAAGCATTGTCCATTGCACTTTGTGTACTAACCCATGGTCTATGTGAGAGTTCTATGTGGAGTTAGGTACATGTCCATGGGATTGCGTCAAGAGAAAGATATCATACAACCCATGGAAAGGATGACATCAAGTGGTGATCGTCATCAAGATTGCCATGTGCAAGTTCAAGTGGAGCATCACGAAGAGATCAAGTGCTTGAATCTTGTCATCCATTGTGGTGTCAATGGACTTGTGAAGATGTGCTAAAGAGTGGCTCATCCATAGTGGACTATGAGGGAGCAATCATCTAGTCCTCATCGAGCCAACGCAATCAAGGAAGGTGGTCCAACTTGAGGGAGTCAAGATCGTCATCATCTAGCTCAAGTGGACCATGTTCTAGGCAAAGGTTTGCCCTTGATAGATTTTCTATTTTACCGGTCTCGTGGTGGTAGTTGGAAGACCGGGTTATAGGATCGTTTGCCGTACTATCAAGGGGGGCTCTCAAGTTGGTAGCTTGATCGTATCGTTAGTAGAGAGCTCAAACCATTGCATCCTTGCATCATGTTTCTTGGTTCTTGTTTGGTTCTCTTTGTGAGTCTTAGAGCTTATGGTCATCTTGATGACAAGCTTGAGTTCATCGAAAACGGAGTTCGCATGCGTCTTCTATGATGTTTTCGGTGTTGGAGGTTTTACCGGTCTTAGTCGAGGAAGGGTTCTCACCTTTTTCTTATGGGACTTTTCTATTTTGATTCTTATTGATATTTATTTCAAGATTGTATTAGCCCTTATCGCTAGCTTTCCAACAAACTTGGTTTCATCGAATTCGGAGTTCGTTTGCAAAAGTTGTGGCAGTTTTGGTGTTCTGAAAAGGCTGCAGCGGTACTACCGCGAATTGGAGCGGATGTAATTTTTTACTACCGCTCCAGAGCGACACTACCGCAGCTCCTACAGCGGTAGTACCACTCCGGACCGAAAAACTCGTCCCAAGTCATGTGGAGGTAGGTACGGAAGTAATTTTTTTTGTACCGCTCGCAAGCAGTAGTACCGCTACCATTTGCGGTAGTACCGTGAGGTCGAGCGGTAGTACCGTGAGGACGAGCGGTAGTACCGCTCCGGTGGTTCTACTGGCCTTTTGCCTCCTCGCTGTTGTTTTTTAAAGGGGTACTACCGCCCTAGCGGTAGTACCGCTCCTTGGAGCGGTAGTACCGCTCTGTGCGGGCTGTGAGCATAACGGTTGGATTTTCTCCCACCTATATAAAAGGGGGTCTTCTTCCCCATTGAACCTTATCTCTTAAGCTCGTGTTCTTCCCCCATTGTTGACCTTCTTTGAGCTTGCTAACTCTCAATCCCTCCAATGATTCTTGCTAGTTCTTGCGGGAAAAGAGAGAAGAGATCTAGATCCATGTTTGCACCAATCACTTTCTCCTCTAAGTGAGGGGAACCCCTTGGATCTAGATCTTGGAGTTCTTCGTGTTCTTCTTTCATTCTTCCTCTCATTTTCCTCCCTAGCATTAGTTGCTTTGGTGGGATTTGGGAGAGAAGGACTTGGGCACTCCGTGTGCCCTGGCCATTGCATTTGGTGCATCGGTTTGAGTTCTCCACGTGATACGTGGAAGTTACAAGTTCAGAAGCTTATTACTCTTGGGTGCTTGGTACCCTTGAGCTTGTTACTCTTGGGTGTTTGGACACCCTAGAGCTTGTTCCTCTTGGGTGCCTTGGCGCCCTAGACGGTTGGTGTTGTTCAGAGGTCAATCATTGTGGTGTAAAGCTCCGGACAAGCGCCGGGGTCTCCAATTAGGTTGTGGAGATCGCCCCGAGCAATTTGACGGGTACCAGTGACCGCTCCCAAGGGTTGACAATGTGTATGGGTTCGGTGACCGACCCCAAGGGTTGCCATTTGTACGGGTTCGTTGACCGCCCTCAAGGGTCCCTTAGTGGAATCACGGCATCTTGCATTGTGCGAGGGCGTGAGGAGATTACGGTGGCCGTAGTGGCTTCTTGGGGAGCATTGTGCCTCCACACTGCTCCAAATGGAGATTAGCATCCGCGAGGGTGTGAACTTCGGGATACATCATCGTCTCCGCGTGCCTCGGTTATCTCTTACCCGGGCCCTTATGCACTTTACTTTGTGATAGCTATATTGTTCTTTGTCATATATCTTGCTATCACATAGTTACTTATCTTGCTTAGCATAAGTTGTTGGTGCACATAGGTGAGCCTAGTTGTTGTAGGTTTTGTGCTTGACAAATTAACCGTTAGGTTTATTCCGCATTTTTTCAAGCCTCTATGTAATTATTTTAAAACGCCTACTCACCCCCCCCCCTCTAGGCGACAACCACGATCTTTCAATTGGTATTAGAGCCTCGTCTCTCTTTATTTGGCTTTACCGCCTAGAGAGTAAAGATGTCGACTAGGGGATTAGGATTCTCTGACACTCTTAGTTTCGATGGCACAAATTTTGATGTTTGGGTAATTCGCATGCTTAATCTCTTTAGGGTCATGGACCCAAATTTAGAGCGAATTGTACATATGGGTTTTTCTCCTCCAAAGGATCCCCAAAGATTATCTTTAGAGGATGAGTGAGGGAGTCCTGGATTAGGGGGTATCCGGACAGCCGGACTATATACATCGTCTGGACTATTGAAGCGTGAAGATACAAGACTCAAGACTTCGGCCCGTGTCCTGATGGGACTCTCCTTTGCGTGGAAGGCAAGCTTGGCGATCCGGATATTGTGTTTCCTTCCTTGTAACCGACTCCATGTAAACCCTAGCCCTCTCCGGTGTCTATATAAACCGGAGATGTTGGTCCTTAGAAGGCCGATCACAATTACAATCATACCATCATAGGCTAGCTTCTAGGGTTTAGCCTCTACTATGTCGTGGTAGATCTACTCTTGTACTACTCATATCTTCAATATTAATCAAGCAGGAAGTAGGGTTTTACCTCCATCGAGAGGGCCCGAACCTGGGTAAACATTGTGTCCCTCGCTTCCTGTTACCATCAGCCTAAGACGCATAGATCGGGACCCCCTACCCGAGATCAGCCGGTTTTGACACCAACATTGGTGCTTTCATTGAGAGTTCCTCTGTGCCGTCGCTGCAGGGCTTGATGGCACCTTCAATCATCAACAACACGGTCCAGGGGGAGACTTTTCTCCCCGGACAGATCTTCGTGTTCGGCGGCTTCGCGCTGCGGGCCAATTCGCTTGGCCATCTGGAGCAGATCGATAGCTACGCCCCTGGCCACCAGGTCAGGTTCGGAAACTTGAACTACACGGCAGATATTCGTGGAGACTTGATCTTCGACGGATTTGGGCCTGCGCCAGGAGCGCCAAACAGTCACGACGAGCACGGCTTAGACCTGCTGTCGGACAAAACTCGGGATATCACCCCTGCAGTAGCCTCGGATCTAAATCCGGAGCAAGTTGCGTTGCCTAAGGACGGAGGGGTGGACCCCGCCCTGCAGGCCGCACACTCATCGGCGGTGGAGTCGAACACAGGTCTCACCTCTGTGGAAGCCTGTAACCCCGGGCCCCGGGACTCGTATCCAGTTGTTGGTTCCGGTCCGCACACCCTCGAGCCAGCCGAGCCTGGTTGGGCTCCGGTAATGGAGTTTACCGCTGCGGACATCTTCTAGCACTCGCCCTTTGGCGACATGCTGAACTCATTAAAGTCTCTCTCTTTGTCAGAAGGCTCTGTGCCGAACTATGTCCGGCTTGAGTGGGAAGCGGGCGACGAAGGAATTCGCTGCCCACCCACCACCCACTTCATTACCACGGTCGATGATTTAACCGACGTGCTTGACGTCGACTCCTAAGATATCGACAGTATGGACGACGATGTAGGAGAATTACAGGAGCCACCGCTCACAGGGCGGTGGATGGCCACTTCCTCATACGATATATACATGGTGGACACTCCGAAGGAAACCAATGGCGACGAGGCAACAGAGGATAACCCCTCAGGGAGAAAAACAAAGCATGGGCGTCGTCGGCGCCGCTCCAAGCCCCGCCACAGCAACACCGGCCCCGGAGATGAAAGCAATCCGGATGGTGCCGAAGAGGAATACAACCCTGACCAGCTCGCCTTCGAGCAGGCCGAATAGGAAGATGAGCAGGTCAGCCCAGACGAACAGGCGACTGACGGATATCCGGAGGAGGACAACTATATGCCCCCCTCCGAAGACGAGATTAGCCTCGGCGACGACGAGTTCGGCGTACCTGAGGATCCCGTGGAGCAGGAGCGCTTCAAGCGTCATCTTATTGCCACTGCGAGGAGCCTCAAGAAGAAGAAGCAGCAACTCTAGGCTGATCAAGACCTGCTCACAGATAGATGGACTGAAGTCCTGGCAGCCGAGGAATACGGACTCGAGCGCCAAACGGCTGACCGGCCACCCCATGGCCGGGATAAAACGGGATATCACCCCGAATACCAGCCCGCACCCCCACGCCAATACACTACGGCCCGGGGCAACAGGCAAGACCTGCAAGATATTCTAGAAAACAAAGCAGGACAGCCAAGATCGATCTACGGATCACGGGGGCACGCTCCAGCGCGTGGCGATGACCGTCACGCCGGATACATCATCAACAAGTCTGGTCGGGCCGAACACAGCAACCCAGACCAATTCGAACTGCGTAGCCACGTAGCTCAGCACAGAGGCGCCGCACACCCCCTCTGCTTCACTGACGAAGTGATGGATCATGAATTCCCAGAAGGGTTTAAACCCGTAAATATCGAATCATATGATGGCACAACAGACCCCACAGTATGGATCGAAGATTTCCTTCTCCACATTCACATGGCCCGCAAAGACGATCTACACGCCATCTAGTATCTTCCCCTTAAGCTCAAAGGACCAGCCCGTCACTGGCTAAACAGCCTGCCAGCAAATTCCATTGGCAGTTGGGAAAACCTGGAAGACGCATTCCTCGACAACTTCCAGGGCACATATGTGCGACCACCGGACGCTGATGACCTGAGCCACATTACTCAACAGCCCGGAGAGTCAGCCAGGAAATTCTGGACTCGGTTCCTAACTAAAAAGAACCAAATAGTCGATTGTCTGGACGCAGAAGCCCTGGCGACTTTTAAGCATAATATCCGTGACGAGTGGCTTGCTCGACACCTCGGCCAGGAAAACCCCAAGTCCATGGCAGCTCTCACAACACTAATGACCCACTTTTGCGCGAGCGAGGACAGCTGGTTGGCTCGCAGCAGCACCACGCCACATTCCGGCACTTCGGATGTCCGTGACAATAACGGCAAGCCACGACGCAACAAACATAAGTGATGGAACAACGGCGACAACACTGAAGACACGGTAGTAAACGCCGGATTCAGCGGATCCAAGTCCGGTCAGTGGAAGAAGCCGTTCAAAAGAAATAATCAGGGACCTTCCAGTCTGGACCGTATACTGGAGCGCTCGTGCCAAATTCATGGCACCCCGGACAAGCCAGCCAACCACACCAACAGAGACTGCTGGGTATTCAAACAGGCCGGCAAAATAAACGCCGAAAACAAGGACAAGGGGCTGCACAGCGACGATGACGAGGAGCCCCGGCGTCCAAACACGGTGGGACAGAAGAAATTTCCCCCCAGGTGAAAATGGTCAACATGATCTATGCCACTCACATCCCCAAGCGGGAACGGAAGCGGGCACTATGGGACGTCTACGCGATGGAGCCAGTCGCCCCCAAGTTCAACCCATGGTTAGCTTGTTCGATCACCTTTGATCGTAGGGATCATCCTACTAGCATCCGTCACGGCGGCTCAGCCGCATTGGTCTTAGACCCAATCATCGACGGATTTCACCTCATGCGAGTCCTTATGGATGGCGGCAGCAGCATGAACCTGCTTTATCAGGACACAGTGCGCAAAATGGGCATCGACCCCTCAAGGATCAAGCCCACCAAAACCACCTTTAAAGGTGTAATTCCTGGAGTAGAGGCCCGTTGTACGGGCTCCATAACATTGGAAGTGGTCTTTGGATCTTCGGACAACTTCCGAAGCGAAGATTTAATCTTCGACATCGTCCCTTTCCGTAGTGGTTACCACGCACTACTTGGACGAACCGCATTCGCTAGATTCAATGCGGTACCACACTATGCATACCTCAAGCTCAAGATGCCAGGCCCGTGTGGGGTCATAACAGTCAATGGAAACATGGACCGCTCTCTCCGTACAGAAGAGCATACTGCAGCCCTCGCGGCAGAAGTACAATGCGGCCTCCTCCGGTAAACCACCAATCCGGCGACGACAACCTCAAGCATCATCAAGCGAGTCCGGAGCACCCCGCAACAGGATCATCAGGCACGCCAAGAGCGCGATTAGCAGTCCGGCCTCCGCTCAAACCTCATTAAAGCAGCATTCGTGCCACGCGTACACAATTACGCACTCAAAATACCATGGGCACAGGCGGAGGCGCAGTAGTGACTCAGTCAAACAGTGCGGTATCACCGCAGCATACCTTCATAATCTTTCCCTTTGACCTTTTAGGACATTGCTTTAGTGCAGCCCCTTCAAAAGAGCCGGATTGACGGACCTATACAAGGGAGAAGACCAAGGGGGCGACAGGCTTTGCGTACAGAAGGAAAACACCTAGGTGGAATCTATTTACGATCGTTATACCTGTTTTACCTATCTGTACACGGCCTGCCCCTGGATAGGACATGTCAAATAGTCCTATTCATCTCTGCTTAATGCATTCATTGTAAACATACACTTAAACGTATTATTCATCAATGGAAGATCACATATAGCGCCAACTTATCATTCTTATTTGAGCATTTTTTCTCACAAATGTTTTATTCGATATTGCATCTGTACACCTTGGTACGTTCAGTTTGCCAGGGGCTTCTTATGGCGCCCCATAATACGGCAAGACAAGTCCGAACACTTTCAACAGTGCGGCACCCCGAACTTATAGCACTATATGCATCAGCTCCGAATCATGTCTTGGGTCTACAGTTGGGTTAGCCCGGCTCCCTTGTTTTGGTACCTTACGTTCCATTATATCGGCTAAGGTAGCACAGGGAGAACTACTGCGATTGTGTCCCGGTTCTTCCGGACGAGCACCTTAGTAGAGAAAGCCGAAAACTGACCGGCATGATGTGGCGAGAGCTGGTCGCTGTTCGAGAGGTCTTAAAATCCTTAAAGATTTTGCCGCTTTAGGCGATAAATCGGCTTCGTCCGATCTAGGCGTATATAGCGCCCCAATTCAGCCTTCCGGATTCTAGGGGCTTCGCCAGAAATTTAAAATTGTAGACTTCTATGGCTAAGTGAAAGTTATAAAGCCACATAGTCCGATTGCCTTGTTCGCTGCGCCGGACACCTCCTTAAGGGAGCAAACATTTGGATAAAGAGTGTCTGGGTTTTCCACGAACACCCGAGTACTAGTACGTGGGGGCGAAAGCCGACGACTGGCCTACTTTCAGAATTTTATAAACAGCCGCACAGAAGGTAATATTTTAAATAACAAAAGTGCTACATAGCGCAAGTAACTTCGTCCTTAAATTACAAACATGACAGAAGTGAATTCATTCTAAAATGGTGTCCTTGGTACATTCATCAACCACGAGACGAGCGCCCTTCATAACTCCATCATAATACTTCTCCGGATAGCGATGCGCCTTGCCCTCGGGCGGCCCGTCCTTCACCAGCTTCTCCGCATCCAGCTTGCCCCAATGAACCTTCGCGCGGGGAAAGGCCCGGCGGGCACCTTCAATGCAAACAGATTGCTTGATGACTTCGAGCCGCGGACAGGCATTCACCATCCGCTTGATCAGGCCGAAGTAGCTAGCCGGCAGGGGCTCACCAGGCCACATCCGGACTATGAAATCTTTCATAGCCACTTCGGCCGCCCTGTGGAGTTCGACTAACTGCTTCAGTTGGTCACTCAGAGGCATTGGGTGTTCGGCCCCAGCATACTGGGAGCAGAACAGCTTCTCCATTGAGCTCCCCTCCTGGGCACGGTAGAACTCCGCGGCATCTGATACGCTGCATGGCAGATCTGCGAATGCCCCTGGAGAGCTCCGAATTTGGGTAAGTAAAAGAAACGCCTCCTCCACATGTTTGCTTTGCATAAAGAATTTCTTACCTGGCGCTATCTTTTGGGCCTCCTGGATTTCCTGCTGCGCCTTCTCGGCTTCGGCATTGGCGTCTTTCATACTCACAAGGGCCTTTGCAAGTTCGGCCTCTTTCATCTTCAGATCATGCTCCACGGACTCGAACTTCTTGCGAGATCCCAGAGCTCTTGCTGTACCTCGCCCACTCTAGCACTTTGCTTTTCGTGCTCCTTGCATTCCAAGGCCTCCTTGTCTTCGGCCTCGGACAACGCTTTCTTCAGGGACGCCACTTCGGCGGTGGCCCCTGTTACACAGTCACGACGCTTCGTCGTTAGACTAACTAATTTTATCTATCCTTAAATACATAAGAGCGGAGAGTCACTCACCTTTGTTCTCTTCGAGCTGCCTCTTCATGAGGTCGAGCTCTCCCTGCACCTGCTCCAGGTCCTGCTTTAGTTCGGCAACCTCGGCTGTGCGGGCAGGAGCGGCAAGCAGCACAGCCTGCTTATTCACATGAATACTCATTATTAGACTCCTGCGGATTATAATTGACCCTCTGTTTGGCTTTTCTTTCCAAACACCAAACAGAGTATCAGGGGCTACTACCTATTTGGTAGTAATTTCACACATTTTTATTACTTACCTCAAAGCCTGTCATGAGGCTGTTACATGCTTCGGTCAGTCCGCTCTTGGCAGACAAAACCTTCTGAATCACCGCACCCATAAGAGTACGATGCTCGTCATCCATGGAAGCGCCACAAAGCGCTTCCAACAGATCATCCGACGCCCCTGGTGTGACGGAAGTCGTCAGCGCGGACGGCTCGCCCTTGTTGGGGAACGTAGCAGAAATTCAAAATTTTCCTACGTGTCACCAAGATCTATCTATGGAGAAACCAGCAACGAGGGGAATGAGAGTGCATCTACATACCCTTGTAGATCGCTAAGCGGAAGCGTTCAAGAGAACGGGGTTGAAGGAGTCGTACTCATCGTGATCCAAATCACCGGAGATCCTAGTGTCGAACGGACGGCACCTCCGCGTTCAACACACGTACAGCCCGGTGACGTCTCCCACGCCTTGATCCAGCAAGGAGAGAGGGAGAGGTTGAGGAAGACTCCATCCAGCAGTAGCACAACGGCGTGGTGGTGGTGGAGGAGCGTGGCAATCCTGCAGGGCTTCGCCAAGCACCTGCGGGAGAGGAGGAGGTGTCACGGGAGGGAGGGAGGCGCCAGGGCTTCAGGTGCGGCTGCCCTTCCCTCCCCTCCCTTTATATAGGGGCAAGGGAGAGGGGGGAGGCGCAGCCTTGCCCCTTCCTCCAAGGAAGGGGTGCGGCCAGGGGGGGGAGGAGTCCATCCTCCCCAAGGCACCTCAGAGGTGCCTTCCCCCTTGAGGACTCTCCCCTTTTTCTTATATCTTTGCGCATGGGCCTCTTGGGGCTGGTGCCCTTGGCCCATATAGGCCAAGGCGCACCCCCTACAGCCCATGTGGCCCCCCAGGGCAGGTGGACCCCCCCGGTGGACCCCCGGACCCCTTTCGGCACTCCCGGTACAATACCGATAAAGTGGCGAAACTTTTCCGGCGACCAAAATAAGACTCCCCATATATAAATCTTTGCCTCCGGACCATTCCAGAACTCCTCGTGATGTCCGGGATCTCATCTGGGACTCCGGACAACATTCAGTAACCACATACAAACTTCCTTTATAACCCTAGCGTCATCGAACCTTAAGTGTGTAGACCCTACGGGTTCGGGAACCATGCAGACATGACCGAGACAACTCTCCGACCAATAACCAACAGCGGGATCTGGATACCCATGTTGGCTCCCACATGTTCCACGATGATCTCATCGGATGAACCACGATGTCAAGGACTCAATCAATCCCATATACAATTCCCTTTGTCTAGCGGTATAGTACTTGCCCGAGATTCGATCGTCGGTATCCCGATACCTTGTTCAATCTCGTTACCGGCAAGTCTCTTTACTCGTTCCGTAACACATCATCACGTGATCAACCCCTTGGTCACATTGTGCACATTATGATGATGTCCTACCGAGTGGGCCCAGAGATACCTCTCCGTTTACACGGAGTGACAAATCCCAGTCTCGATTCGTGCCAACCCAACAGACACTTTCGGAGATACCTGTAGTGCACCTTTATAGTCACCCAGTTACGTTGTGACGTTTGGTACACCCAAAGCATTCCTACGGTATCCGGGAGTTGCACAATCTCATGGTCTAAGGAAAAGATACTTGACATTAGAAAAGCTTTAGCATACGAACTACACGATCTTTGTGCTAGGCTTAGGATTGGGTCTTGTCCATCACATCATTCTCCTAATGATGTGATCCCGTTATCAATGACATCCAATGTCCATGGTCAGGAAACGTAACCATCTATTGATCAACGAGCTAGTAACCTAGAGGCTTACTAGGGACATGGTGTTGTCTATGTATCCACACATGTATCTGAGTTTCCTATCAATAGAATTATAGCATGGATAATAAACGATTATCATGAACAAGGAAATATAATAATAACTAATTTATTATTGCCTCTAGGGCATATTTCCAACAGCCCTCCCTAGCGAGGGGCCGCCTGCCCGCATCCGGAGCCATCGAAGGCTCCAACACAGTATCCAGATGATAGTCCGGCTTGCTGCGGCTCTCGTCAGCATGATCCGCGGGTATCTTGAACCTCGCGTGTCCGACATCTGGAATCCCGCCTTGGGGCGTCTCCAGAGTCACCTCCGCCCGCTTTGGGAGCCTTCGGGACAACACCTCTGTGTCATCCGCGGGCTGAGGAATAGTGGCCGTTGATACGTCCATTTTGCATCATGCTTTTATGTCAATATTTATTGCATTATGGGCTGTTATTTCACGTTATGTCACAATACTTATGGCTATTCTCTCTTATTTTACAAGGTTTACATGAAGAGGGAGAATGCCGGCAGCTGGAATTCTGGGCTGGAAAAGGAGCAAATATTGAAGGACTATTCTGCGCAACTCCAAAAGTCCTGAAACTCCATGGAATGTCTTAAAATAAATAAAGAAAAATCATCGCCAAAGATGAAGGCCAGGGGGCCCACACCCTGCTCACGAGGGTGGGGGCGCCCCCCTGGGCGCCCCCCCCCTACCTCGTGGGCCCCCTGGTGGCTCTCCGACGTCCATCTTCTCCTATATGAAGTCTTTCAATGAGAAAAAAATAGAAGGCAACCTTTCGGGACGAGACTCCGCCGCCACGAGGCGGAACCAATCTAGGGCTCCGGCAGAGCTATTCTGCCGGGGACACTTCCCTCCGGGAGGGGGAAATCATCACCATCGTCATCACCAACGCTCCTCTCATCGGGAGAGGGCAATCTCCATCAACATCTTCACCAGCGCCATCTCATCTCCAAACCCTAGTTCATCTCTTGTATCCAATTCTTGTCTCCAAGTCCGGGATTGGTGCTAGTAGGTTGCTAGTAGTGTTGATTACTCCTTGTAGTTGATGCTAGTTGGTTTATTTGGTGGAAGATCATATGTTCAGATCCTTTATGCACATTATTACCCCTCTGATTATGAACATGAATATGCTTTGTGAGTAGTTACGTTTGTTCCTGAGGACAAGGGAGAAGTCTTGCTATTAGTAGTCATGTGAATTTGGTATTCGTTCGATATTTTGATAAGATGTATGTTGTCTAACCTCTAGTGGTGTTATGTGAACGTCGACTACATAACACTTTCACCATTATTTGGGCCTAGAGGAAGGCATTGGGAATTCGTAAGTAGATGATGGATTGCTAGAGTGACAGAAGCTTAAACCCTAGTTTATGCGTTGCTTCGTAAGGGGCTGATTTGGATCCATATGTTTCATGCTATGGTTAGGTTTACCTTAATACTTTTGTTGTAGTTGCGGATGCTTGCGATAGAGGTTAATCATAAGTGGGATGCTTGTCCAAGTAAGGGAAGTACCCAAGCACCGGTCCACCCACATATCAAATTATCAAAGTACCGAACGCGAATCATATGAGCGTGATGAAAACTAGCTTGACGATATTCCCATGTGTCCTCTGGAGCGTTTTTCCTATTATAAGAGTTTGTCCAGGCTTGTCCTTTGCTACAAAAAGGATTGGGCCACCTTGCTGCACTTTATTTACTTTTGTTACTTGTTGCTCGTTACCATTTATCCTATCGCAAAACTATCTGTTACCACTTATTTCAGTACTTGCGGAGAATACCTTGCTGAAAACCGCTTATCATTTCCTTCTGCTCCTCGTTGGGTTTGACACTCTTACTTATCGAAAGGACTAGATAGATCCCCTATACTTGTGGGTCATCAAGACCCTTTTCTAGCGCCGTTGTTGGGGAGTGAAGCGCCTTTGGTAGGTGGAATTTGGTAAGGAAAAATTTATTTAGTGTGCTGAAATTTTCTGTCACTTGTTACTATGGAAAGTAATTGTTTGAGGGGCTTGTTCGGGGTATCTTCACCCCGTCCAGTTGATCCAAGAGTTGCTCCTCAACCTACTAAACCTACTGAACCTACTAAAAATGAAACTCCTTTTCAGATTCCTTCGGGTATGATGGAAAAACTGCTAGCTAACACTTTTGCAGGAGATGGAACAAAGCATCCTGACGAACATCTATGCTATGTGGATGATATTTATGGACTATTTAAGCTTGCAGGTATACCCGATGATGTTGTTAAGAGGAAGGCTTTCCCTTTATCTTTGGAGGGAGACGCATTGACATGGTATAGGCTATGTGATGATATGAGATCATGGAACTATAAAAGATTGAAATTGGAATTTCATCAAAAGTATTACCCTATGCATCTTGTTCATCGTGATCGCAATTATATATATAATTTTTGGCCTCACAAAGGAGAAAGCATCGCTCAAGCTTGGGGGAGGCTTAAATCAATGTTATATTCATGCCCCAATCATGAGCTCGTAAAAGAAGTGATTATGCAAAGTTTTTATGCTCGGCTTTCTGGTAACAATCGCACCATGCTCAACACTTCTTGTGCTGGTTCTTTTATGATGAAGCCTATTGAATTTAGATGGAATTTATTGGATAGAATTAAATGCAACTCTGAAGATTGGGACCTCGACGAAGGTAAGGAGTCAGGTATGACACCTAAGTTTGATTGTGTTAAATCTTTTATGGATACCAATATTTTCCGTAAGTTTAGCACTAAATATGGACTTGACTCTGAGATAGTAGCTTCTTTCTGTGAATCTTTTGCTACTTATGTTGATCTCCCCAAGGAGAAGTGGTTTAAATATTTAAATATCATCCTCCCATAGAAGTAAAAGTAGTTGCACCTATTAAAGTTGAAGAAAAGATTGTCACTTATAATGATCCTATTGTTCCTATTTCTTATGTTGAGAAACCACCTTTCCCTGTTAGAATGAAGGATCGTGCTAAAGCTTCAATTGTTGTTCATAAAAGCAATACTAGAACTTATACACCTCCTGAGCAAGTCAAAGTAGAACCTAATATTGCTATTGTTAAAGATCTCTTGTCTGATAATATTGATGGGCATGTTATTCAATTCTCTGGTGAAACTGCTAGAATTGCTAAATCCTGTGATAGAGATAAACATAGACCTGTGGTAGGTGTGCCCGTTATTTCTGTTAAAATAGGAGATCATTGTTCTCATGGCTTATGTGATATGGGTGCTAGTGCTAGTGTAATACCGATTGACTTATATAAAGAAATTATGCACGAAATTGCACCTGCTGAGTTAGAAGAAATTGATGTCACAATTAAACTTGCCAATAGAGATACTATTTCACCAGTAGGGATTGTTAGAGATGTTGAAGTCTTGTGTGGAAAAACCAAATATCCCGCTGATTTTCTTGTTCTTGGTTCTCCACAAGATAGCTTTTGTCCCATTATATTTGGTAGACCCTTCTTGAATACTGTTAATGCTACGATAGACTGCAAAAAGAATGTTGTTACTATTGGCTTGGATGATATGGTTCATGAGTTTAATTTCTCTAAATTTAGTAAACAACATCGTGAGGAAGAATTGCCTGGTAAGGATGAAATTATTGGTCTTGCTTCTATTGCCGTACCTCCGAGTGATCCTTTAGAACATTATTTGCTAGACCATGAAAATGATATGTTCATGAATGAAAGAATGGAAATAGATGAAGTATTCTTTAAACAGGAACCAATTCTGCAACACAATTTGCCTATTGAAATCCTAGGGGATCCTCCTCCACCCAAGGGTGATCCCGTGTTTGAGCTTAAACCGTTGCCTGATAATCTTAAATATGCTTATCTTGATGAAAAGAAAATATATCCTGTCATTATTAGTGCTAACCTTTCAGAGCATGAAGAAGAAAGATTATTGAAAACTCTGAAGAAGCACCATGCCGCTATTGGATATACTCTAGATGATCTTAAGGGCACCAGTCCCACTCTATGTCAACATAAAATAAATTTGGAAGTTGATGCCAAACCAGTTTGTGATCCTCAACAACGTTTGAATCCTAAAATGAAAGAAGTGGTAAGAAAGGAAATACTCAAGCTTCTAGAGGCAGGTATAATTTATCCCGTTTCTGATAGTAAGTGGGTAAGTCTTGTCCATTGTGTCCCTAAGAAGGGAGGTATTACTGTTGTCCCTAATGATAAAGATGAATTGATTCCGCAAAGAATTATCACAGGTTATAGGATGGTAATTGATTTCCGTAAAT
The DNA here is from genome assembly GCF_002162155.2 of Triticum dicoccoides. NCBI lineage: Eukaryota > Viridiplantae > Streptophyta > Magnoliopsida > Poales > Poaceae > Triticum > Triticum dicoccoides. Next base: position 170,304,981 of record NC_041391.1, on the reverse strand, counting down.
TAAATAAGGCTACTAAGAAAGATCATTACCCCTTACCTTTTATAGATCAAATGCTAGAAAGATTATGCAAACATACACATTATTGCTTTCTAGATGGTTATTCTGGTTTTTCTCAAATACCTGTGTCGGCTAAAGATCAATCAAAGACTACTTTTACATGCCCTTTTGGTACTTTTGCTTATAGACGTATGCCTTTCGGTTTATTAATGCACCTACTACCTTTCAAAGATGCATGATGGCTATATTCTCTGACTTTTGCAAGAAAATTTGTGAGGTTTTCATGGATGACTTTTCCGTCTATGGTTCCTCTTTTGATGATCGCTTGAGCAATCTTCCTCGAGTTTTGCAGAGATGCGAAGAAACTAATCTTGTCTCGAATTGGGAAAAGTGCCACTTTATGGTTAATGAAGGGATTGTCTTGGGGCACAAAGTTTCTGAAAGAGGTATTGAAGTTGATAAAGCCAAGGTTGATGCTATTGAAAAGATGCCATGTCCCAAGGACATCAAAGGTATAAGAAGTTTCCTTGGTCACGCCGGATTTTACAGGAGGTTCATTAAGGACTTCTCAAAAATCTCTCGGCCTTTGACTAATTTATTACAAAAAGATGTAGCATTTGTCTTTGATGATGATTTTGTAGAAGCATTTGAAATACTTAAGAAAGCATTAGTATCTACACCTGTTGTTCAGCCACCTGATTGGAATTTACCCTTTGGAATTATGTGTGATGCTAGTGATTATGCTGTAGGTGTTGTTCTAGGGCAAAGAGTTGATAAGAAATTAAATGTTATCCATTATGCTAGTAAGACTCTAGACAATGCTCAAAGAAATTATGCTACTACCGAAAAGGAACTTTTAGCAGTTGTATTTGCTTGTGATAAATTCAGACCCTATATTGTTGATTCTAAAGTAACTATTCACACAGATCATGCTGCTATTAAATATCTTATGGAAAAGAAAGATGCAAAACCTAGGCTTATTAGATGGGTTCTCTTGCTTCAAGAATTTGATTTACATATTGTTGATAGAAAAGGAGCTGAGAACCCCGTTGCAGACAACTTGTCTAGGCTAGAGAATGTTCTTGATGACCCACTACCTATTGATGATAGCTATCCTGATGAACAATTAAATGTCATAAGCACTTCTCGTAGCACTCCGTGGTATGCTGATTATGCTAATTATATTGTTGCTAAATTTATACCACCTAGCTTCACATACCAACAAAAGAGAAAGTTTTTCTATGACTTGCGACATTACTTTTGGGATGACCCACATCTTTATAAAGAAGGAGTAGATGGTGTTATTAGATGTTGTGTACCTGAGCATGAACATGAACAGATCCTACGCAAGTGTCACTCCGAGGCTTATGGAGGACACCGCGCTGGAGATAGAACTGCACATAAGGTATTGCAATCCGGTTTTTATTGGCCTACTCTCTTCAAAGATGCCCGTAAGTTTGTTTTGTCCTGCAATGAATGTCAAAGAATTGGTAATATTAGTAGACGTCAAGAAATGCCTATGAATTATTCTTGTTATTGAACCATTTGATGTTTGGGGCTTTGATTATATGGGACCTTTTCCTGCTTCTAATGGATACACTCATATTTTAGTTGATGTTGATTATGTTACTAAGTGGGTAGAAGCTATTCCAACTAGTAGTGCTGATCATAACACTTCTACTAAAATGCTTAAGGAAGTTATTTTCTCGAGGTTTGGAGTCCCTAGATACTTAATGACTGATGGTGGTTCACACTTCATTCATGGTGCTTTCCGTAAGATGTTTGCTAAATATGACGTTAATCATAGAATTGCATCTCCATATCACCCGCAGTCTAGTGGTCAGGTAGAATTGAGCAATAGAGAGCTCAAATTAATTTTGCAAAAGACTGTCAATAGGTCTAGAAAGAATTGGTCCAAAAAACTTGATGATGCATTATGGGCCTATAGAATTGCATACAAAAATCCTATGGGTATGTCTCCGTATAAAATGGTTTATGGAAAAGCATGTCACTTACCTCTCGAACTGGAACATAAGGCATATTGGGCTATTAAAGAGCTCAACTATGATTTCAAACTTGCCGGTGAGAAGAGGTTATTTGATATTAGCTCACTTGATGAATGGAGAACCCAAGCTTATGAAAATGCCAAGTTGTTTAAAGAAAAAGTTAAAAGATGGCATGACAAAAGGATACAAAAACGTGAGTTTAATGTAGGTGATTATGTACTGCTATACAACTCTCGTTTAAGATCTTTTGCAGGAAAACTTCTCTCCAAATGGGAAGGTCCCTATGTTATCGAGGAGGTCTATCGTTCCGGTGCCATAAAAATTAACAACTTCGAAGGCACAAATCCAAAAGTGGTAAACGGTCAAAGGATCAAACACTATATCTCGGGTAATCCTATAAATGTTGAAACTAATATTATTGAAACCGTAACCCCGGAGGAATACATAAGGGACACTTTCTAGAATGTTCCAGACTCCGAAAAGGAATAGGTATGTGTTATGGTACGTAAACCGACTCCAAAACAATTTCTAAAGCAATATTTCTCCGTTTTGGAATATTTATAAAAATAGAAAAATAAGTAGCAGTCCCGGGAGGACACGAGACCTCCACGAGGGTGGAGGGCGCGCCCTACACCCCTGGGCGCGCCCCCTACCTCGTGAGCACCTTGTGTGCCCTCCGGACTCCGTTTCCTTGCACGATACGTATTTTGGTCAGTAAAATTTCATTATATATACTCCTGAAGGTTTTGACTCTCGTATCACGCAAACCTCCCCTGTTCTTGTTTCGAGCTGTTTTTCTGACAGGTCTAGAGCACCATGACTTCTCCCTCCTCCAACAACGAAGACAAGGATGCTTGGCTATTGAAGATAGAGTTGAAAAGAGAAGAACCAGAAGAAAACAACAAGGAAGGAGACATAATCACATGGGTATGGGCACTCCCCTTGGCAACTACCAAGCTTGTGGGTGGTGCCCTGGTATCGTATCACCATCACAACTCCTATCTTTACCATTTTTCTTAGTTCGATCCTATTAGTAGTATCTTGATTTAGTAGAATAAAGTCATGGCATGATCTAGTTTTGAGTTTTGCTTTATGATCCTTCTTTATAATCGAGTCTGTGAGCTATATAATAAAGATTAGTGTTGAGTCAAGGGCTTGAGTATTTTGCCATGATCTTGGGTGGTTGGAAGAAAAAGAATAAAAAGAATCAAAGAGTTCATATTGATCTTAGTGAAAGTAATGACTTCACATAGAAAGAGTATGATGATTAAAAGTTGTTGGGAGTTGGCAAATATAGCTTTGGTCATTGTTGCAATTAATAGAAAGTAATAAGCAAAGAGAGGTTTCACATATAGATATATTATCATTGACATCTTTTATGATTGGGAGCACTCATTAAAATATGACATGCTAAAGAGTTGAGGTTGGACAAGGAAGACAACATAATGAGTTATGTTTTCTTATATCTGAGATAAAGTATGTTGTCATGGATCCTCTACCGTGTTGAGCTTGCCTTTCCCCCTCATGCTAGCCAAATTCTCAGCACTAAGTAGAAATACTACTTGTGCTTCCAAATACCTTTAAACCAGTTTTGCCATGAGAGTCCACCATATCTACCTATGGATTGAGTAAGATCCTTCAAGTAAGTTGTCATCGGTGCAAGCAATAAAAATTGCTCTCTAAATATGCATGACTTATTAGTGCGGAGAAAATAAACTTTGTACGAACTTGTTGTGGACGCAATAAAAGCGACGGACTGCATAATAAAGGTTCACATACAAAGGGCAATATAAAGTGACGTTCTTTTGCATTAAGATTTTGTTCATCAACCCTAAACGCGCATGACAACCTCTGCTTCCCTCTGCGAAGGGCCTATCTTTTATTATTATGCTCTACCTTATGCAAGAGTCACGGTGATCTTCACCTTTTCCTTTTTATTTTTTATCCTTTGGCAAGCTCAGCATGTTGGAAAGAACATGATATATATATCTAATTGGATGTGGGGGAGCATGAATTATTATTGTTGACATTACCCTTGAGGTAAAAGGTTGTGGGGCAAAACTATAAGCCCCTATCTTTCTCTGTGTCCAATTAAAACTCCGTAACCACAAGTATTGCGTGAGTGTTAGCAATTATGAAGGACTAAGTGATAGTTGAGTATGTGGACTTGCTTTTAAGCTCTGACATAGACTCTTTCCGATGTTATGATAAATTGCAATTGCTTCAATGACTGAGGTTATAATTTGTTGGTGTTCAATAAGGTTTTTGATTCATACTTTGGCTTTGTGAAGATCATCACTTGAACATGAGTAATCATATGACAAAATCTATTTATATTGCTGTTTTAGAAATAATCATGATGCCTTCATGTCCGCATTTTATTTTTATCGACGCCTCTACTTCTAAACATGAGGACATATTTATTGTTATCGGCTTTTCGCTTGAGGACAAGCAAGGTCTAAGCTTGGGGGAGTTGATACGTCCATTTTGCATCATGCTTTTATGTCAATATTTATTGCATTATGGGCTGTTATTTCACGTTATGTCACAATACTTATGGCTATTCTCTCTTATTTTACAAGGTTTACATGAAGAGGGAGAATGCCGGCAGCTGGAATTCTGGGCTAGAAAAGGAGCAAATATTGAAGGACTATTCTGCGCAACTCCAAAAGTCCTGAAACTCCACGGAATGTCTTAAAATAAATAAAGAAAAATCATCACCAAAGATGAAGGCCAGGGGGCCCACACCCTGCTCACGAGGGTGGGGGGCGCCCCCCTGGGCGCGCCCCCCTACCTCGTGGGCCCCCTGGTGGCTCTCCGATGTCCATCTTCTCCTATATGAAGTCTTTCGATGAGAAAAAAATAGAAGCCAACCTTTCGGGATGAGACTCCGCCGCCACGAGGCGGAACCTTGGCGGAACCAATCTAGGGCTCCGGCAGAGCTATTCTGCCGGGGACACTTCCCTCCGGGAGGGGGAAATCATCACCATCGTCATCACCAACGCTCCTCTCATCGGGAGAGGGCAATCTCCATCAACATCTTCACCAGCGCCATCTCATCTCCAAACCCTAGTTCATCTCTTGTATCCAATTCTTGTCTCCAAGTCCGGGATTGGTGCTAGTAGGTTGCTAGTAGTGTTGATTACTCCTTGTAGTTGATGCTAGTTGGTTTATTTGGTGGAAGATCATATGTTCAGATCCTTTATGCACATTATTACCCCTCTGATTATGAACATGAATATGCTTTGTGAATAGTTACGTTTGTTCCTGAGGACAAGGGAGAAGTCTTGCTATTAGTAGTCATGTGAATTTGGTATTCGTTCGATATTTTGATAAGATGTATGTTGTCTAACCTCTAGTGGTGTTATGTGAACGTCGACTACATAACACTTTCACCATTATTTGGGCCTATAGGAAGGCATTGGGAATTCATAAGTAGATGATGGGTTGCTAGAGTGACAGAAGCTTAAACCCTAGTTTATGCGTTGCTTCATAAGGGGCTGATTCGTATCCATATGTTTCATGCTATGGTTAGGTTTACCTTAATACTTTTGTTGTAGTTGCGGATGCTTGCGATAGAGGTTAATCATAAGTGGGATGCTTGTCCAAGTAAGGGCAGTACCCAAGCACCGGTCCACCCACATATCAAATTATCAAAGTACCAAACGCGAATCATATGAGCGTGATGAAAACTAGCTTGACGATATTCCCATGTGTCCTCGGGAGCGTTTTTCCTATTATAAGAGTTTGTCCAGGCTTGTCCTTTGCTACAAAAAGGATTGGGCCACCTTGCTGCACTTTATTTACTTTTGTTACTTGTTGCTCGTTACCATTTATCCTATCACAAAACTATTTGTTACCACTTATTTCAGTACTTGCAGAGAATACCTTGCTGAAAACCGCTTATCATTTCCTTCTGCTCCTCGTTGGGTTCGACACTCTTACTTATCGAAAGGACTACGATAGATCCCCTATACTTGTGGGTCATCAGCCGTCCGGAGCGATTCATCTTCGAATCGCTCAGAGACCCGGAAGAAGATACCTCGGGGTGAGCCCTGGCCGGACTGCATATATGTTCGATGTTATAAAAAAAGCTATGGAGTGAAGTCATGCTAGAGTGCGGACACTTACGATCGCGCTAGGGGCTTCCCCCTGGGCAGCCACCCCTCCTCGCTGAGAGCGGCCGTGGCAGAGTAGTCCGGAAGGGACACCTTTCCCTTCTTGGACGCCCCAGCCTCCCCCTCCGAGGCGGCTTTCCTCTTTTTCTCCTCCCCAGTGCGGGGAGGTAGAGTTTCTTCTTGCTTCCTGCCACCTTCGTGGGAGGAATCTGTCTCGTCATCATTGGATGATGTGGGTATGACGGCCTTGCGCCGAGGGCCTTTTCCGGCCCCCTGGTCCGCCTCCCCAGGCCCCTCATCCTTTCCGGATGGGGCGTCTTCTTCTTCTTCCTCCCCTTCGTGGGAGGAGGGTGCCTCGTCGTCTTCGGACGAGGCTTCCGGCACAACCTTACGCCGGAGACCCTTTCGGATCCCCGGGGCCTTCTTTTCGGCCTTCTTCTCCGGCACCTTGTAGGGCGCCGGGACTAGCATCTCCGTCAGGAGAGCATCAGCAGGGCCTTCTGGCAGCGGAGCCGGACAGTCAATCTGCTCCGCTGTCTCCACATAATCCTGAGCAAATATGCACGGTTACTTAAGACTCCCCCATGAATATATTGGGAAGAACCGAATCCGATGGTAGTTTGAGAACTCACGTGACTAGGAGGCCGCGCGGCGTGAAGCCCGCGGTCCTCGGATGTGGGAGGAGGTACTTCGGAGGCCTTGAACAACACCTTCCATGCACCTTTATGCGTCATGTCGTAGAGCCTCCGAAGCGTCTGGTGTTCGGCTGGGACAAACTCCCACGGGTTAAACGCCCGCCTTTGGCACGGGAGAATCCGGCGAACGAGCATGACCTGGATCACGTTGACAAGCTTGATGTTCTTGTCCTTCATGCTCTTGATGCAGGTCTGGAGTCCGGTCAGCTCTGTAGATTCGCCCCAGGGCAGGCCCTTCCTTTCCCAGGAGGTGAGCCGCATGGGGGTTCCGGATCGGAACTCGGGGGCCGCCGCCCAGTTGGCTCCGCGCGGCTCGGTGATGTAGAACCACCCCGACTGCCACCCCTTCACGGTTTCCGCGAAGGAGCCGTCAAGCCAGGTGAAGTTAGGCATCTTGCCCACCATGGCCCCTCCACACTCCGCTTGTTGGCCGCTCACGATCTTCAGCTTCACGCAGAAGATTTGCAGCCACAAGCCGAAGTGAGGCTTGATGCGGAGGAAGGCCTCACACATGACGATAAACGCCGAGATGTTGAGGACAAAATTCGGGGCTAGATCATGGAAATCTAGCCCATAGTAGAACATGAGCCCGCGGACGAAGGGGTGAAGTGGAAACCCTAGTCCACGGACGAAGTGGGCGAGAAACACGACCCTCTCATAGGGTCCCGGGGTTGGAATGACCTGCCTGTCGTCTGGTAGCCAGTGCGCTATGTCTGCGGCCAAGTATCCGGCCGCCCGAAGATTTGTGATGTGCTTCTCCTTCACGGTGGAAGCCACCCACTTGCCTCCTGCTCCGGACATGCTTAGCTAAGTGGAGGAAACTTGGGCTAGGGCACTGGAGCTCGAGGGGGCAAGAGTGGGCAAAGGAGGAAGAAGGCGTGGGTAAAATGGGGAGCTCTTATCCCTTTATAGAGGCGCCGGAAGCGGTGCGCCTCCCCACTTGCCCGTTGGGAATCGCTCACCTCCCAAGCGCCACGATTGATGGCATGGTGGGATTACCCATACCCGTATTGATGAGAATCCCGTGATAAGGGGACACGATCTCTGCTTTGACAAGACGTGTCAAAGAAACCGCCTCGCAATATGCGATGTGGCTGGTTGTGGGAAAACGGTTCGAATAATGATCCGTTCGTAATGACATGTCCCGTTGTCTAAAAAAGTTGTCAGCGGATTGCATTTGTGAAATATCATTCTCTCTACAACGGTATGTGAAGATCATTTTGCAGATTCGGACACGGTCTACGTGTTCGATAATTACCTTGGAGTATTCGGAGAAGGAACCCGCCCTGCAATGTCGAAGACAAGACTGCGCGCCGGACTCATCGTCATTGAAGCCTGGTTCAGGGGCTACTGAGGGAGTCCTGGATTAGGGGGTATCTGGACAGCCGGACTATATACATCGTCCGGACTATTGAAGTGTGAAGATACAAGACTCAAGCCTTCGGCCCGTGTCCCGATGGGACTCTCCTTTGCGTGGAAGGCAAGCTTGGCAATCCGGATATTGTGTTTCCTTCCTTGTAACCGACTCCATGTAAACCCTAGCCCTCTCCGGTGTCTATATAAACCGGAGAGGTTGGTCCTTAGAAGGCCGATCACAATTACAATCGTACCATCATAGGCTAGCTTCTAGGGTTTAGCCTCTACGATCTCGTGGTAGATCTACTCTTGTACTACTCATATCTTCAATATTAATCAAGCAAGAAGTAGGGTTTTACCTCCATCGAGAGGGCCCGAACCTGGGTAAACATTGTGTCCCTCGCTTCCTGTTACCATCAGCCTAAGACGCACAGATCGGGACCCCCTACCCGAGATCCGCCGGTTTTGACACCGACAATGAGAAAAACTCTTATCTCAACGCTCAAGCTTCTAATGTGCTTTTTGATGCTTTGAGCAATGTAGTTATATTTCAACTCATGCCGTCCCGGGATGCTCATGAGTTGTGGATGAAGCTTCAAGATAAATATGGTGTGTCCAAGATTTGTGGGGATGATTGTTCTCCCTCCAACTCCGGTCGTATAGTCTTCTCAACTTCTTCCACTTCACCTACATGTGGTTTGCTACAAGGTAATGCTATGGTGAGTAGTGTTGGTCATTGCAATGATGATAGTGTGCTTATTGTGGATTATCCTTCATCACTATATTATTGCAATGCTCCTTCTTTGGGCTTTAACACTTCGAGCACTCCAAATGTTTCACATGCTTGTGTTGATAGTCCTTGCATATCATGTAGAAATTGCTTGACTAAATCTCATGATGATATGCTTGCTATGTCTTGTTGCCATGATAAAAATGCATCTATTTCCTCGAATTGTTGTGCTAACAATGTAGAGGAAACCCAACACTCCATGGAACAAGATGTGGTGTTTAATGGTGCCTCAAGGGATCCTACATCATCATCTATAGCTTTTTGCCTTATGGCTAAGGCATCAAAGGTATCTCCTACTTTGAACCCCAATATGTCTCTTGATGATGATGTTGATGCTAATAATGATGAGGATAATGATGAAGAGAATGGTAATGTTGCCTCCTTAAAAACTAAGGGGGAAATGATTTTTAAAGCTCTTCATAAAAATAAAATTGCTCGTTCCAACTTCATGGAAATAATGTCCATTGCCATTGAAGGCAAGAAATACATTGAGGAGTTGGAAACTCATCTAGAGGAGCATGAGGTCACCATTGAGAAAATGGAAGCTCATGAGCGTGATTACGCAAATGAGATCGCCGAGCTATCTCAAGCTCTTGAACATGAACAAACCACCTCCGAATCTCTTGTGGAGACTTTTGCTCTAGAATTATCTAGAGTGAGGGAATCTCATGATAGAAATCTTGAGGTGGCCAATGATTTCAAAACTAAAAATGCTAAGCTTGAAGTTGCTCATGCTAAACTCCTTGAGGATTTTGAGCACCTTGAAAATGGCTCAAGGGTCACCAAGGGTGAGCTCATCAAACTCACCGAGTCTCATGCTCAGCTTGAAGCTTCTTATTTAAAAGAGCTTGCCAAGTTGCCCCCTCCTATTGTTGTTAATGATCATGCTTGTGCTACTAACTCCATTACTTGTGAAGCATCCATTTTGAAGGAGAATGTTGAGCTACAGGCTCAACTTGAATTGCTATCTAGCAATTATGGGAAATTGGAAGAAAGCCATGAAAAGCTCTCAAGCTCTCATGATGATCTTCTAGTATCCCATAATGTGCTAAAGATAGCTCATGAGGCCATGGTTGCTAAGGTAACATGTAGTGAGCCTCATGTGGATACTAGCACCACTTCTAGTCAAAATACTATATTGCCATGTGCTAGTCCTTGTAATTCATCTACTCACAATGTTGGTACATCTTGTGATGAATTGCTTTCCTTGCCTTGTTGCTCTAACGACGAAGCTTATACTTTCTCTAGTACTTGTGTTGAGACTAACCATGTAGAGGAAATCAAAGAGCTCAAGGCCCAAGTAACTTCTTTGAAGAAAGACTTGGAAAAGAGCCATGAAGGAAAATCCACACTCAACAATATATTGAGTGTGCAAAAATCCCCCAATGACAAAGGTGGACTTGGATTCAACTCCAATAAGAAGAAGTCCAAGAGCAACAAGAAGAAGGGCCAAAAACAAGTCAAGAATTCGGCCAAGATTATTTGCTTCAAGTACAAAATTGAAGGGCATCATGTTAGATATTGCCCATTGAAGAAGAATGCCATTGGTGACAAGCAACAAGGGAAGAGGCCACAAGTTCAATCTCATGCTCAACCTCAAGTTGAAGAAAGGCCACTTCCCAAGAAGACTCAAGTTAATGCCTCTCTTGTTGAGAAATCAAGTGAGAAGAAAATGAAGAGTAGACATTGCTACTTATGTCGTGAGAAAGGTCACGTCGCTTCTTCATGCACTAGTGGTAACTTATCCAAACCAACTATTATTGATAATATCTATTCTCTTGGGAAGGATAAGGTTGGCAATGTGTTTCCCAAGTTTGTTGGTACATAAAGTGTTGGGGAGTGTTGCAAAAAATAAAAAAAAATTATACGCTTTCACCAAGATCAATCTATGAGTTCATCTAGCAACGAGAGAAAGGAGTGCATCTACATACCCTTGTACATCGCGAGCGGAAGCGTTCAAGAGAACGGGGTTGAGGGAGTCGTACTCGTCGTGATCCAAATCACCGATGATCCTAGTGCTGAACGAACATCACCTCCGCGTTCAACACACGTACAGTTGAGGAAGACGTCTCCTCCTTCTTGATCCAGCAAGGGGGAAGGAGAGGTTGACGGAGATCCAGCAGCACGACGGCGTGGTGGTGGATGCAGCAGCAATCTCGGCAGAGCTTCGCCGAGCTTCTACGAGAGGGAGAGGTGTAGCAATGGGAGAGGGAGGCGCCAAGAGCATGGGTGCGGCTGCCCTCCCTCCCCCCTCTTTATATAGGCCCCCTAGGGGGGCACCGGCCCTAGGAGATGAGATCTCCAAGGGGGGGCGGCGGCCAGGGGGGTGGCTTGCCCCCCAAGGCAAGTGGAGGCGCCCCCCCCCCCACCCTAGGGTTTCCAATCCTAGGCGCAGGGGGGCCCAAGGGGGGTGTGCACTAGCCCACCAGGGGCTGGTTCCCCTCCCCACTTCAGCACACGGGGTCCTCCGGGATAGGTGGCTCCACCTGGTGGACCCCCGGGACCCTTCCGGTGGTCCCGGTACAATACCGGTGACCCCCGAAACTTTCCCGATGGCCGAAACTGCACTTCCTATATATAATTCTTCGCCTCCGGACCATTCCGGAACTCCTCGTGACGTCTGGGATCTCATCCGGGACTCCGAAAAACTTTCGGGTTACTGCATACTCACATCTCTACAACCCTAGCGTCACCGAACCTTAAGTGTGTAGACCCTACGGGTTCGGGAGACATGCAGACATGACCGAGATGCCTCTCCGGTCAATAACCAACAGCGGGATATGGATACCCATGTTGGCTCCCACATACTCCTCGATGATCTCATCGGATGAACCACGATGTCGAGGATTCAATCAACCCCGTATACAATTCCCTTTGTCAATCGGTACGTTACTTGCCCGAGACTCGATCGTCGGTATCCCAATACCTTGTTTAATCTCGTTACCGGCAAGTCACTTTACTCGTACCGTAATGCATGATCCCATGACCAGACACTTGGTCACATTGAGCTCATTATGATGATGCATTACCGAGTGGGCCCAGAGATACCTCTCCGTCATACGGAGTGACAAATCCCAGTCTTGATTCGTGCCAACCCAACAGACACTTTCGGAGATACCCGTAGTGCACTTTTATAGTCACCCAATTACGTTGTGACATTTGGCACACCCAAAGCACTCCTACGGTATCCGGGAGTTGCACAATATCATGGTCTAAGGAAATGATACTTGACATTTGGAAAAGCTCTAGCTAAACGAACTACACGATCTTTGAGCTATGCTTAGGATTGGGTCTTGTCCATCACATCATTCTCCTAATGATGTGATCTTGTTATCAATGACATCCAATGCCCATAGTCAGGAAACCATGACTATCTGTTGATCAACGAGCTAGTCAACTAGAGGCTTACTAGGGACATGTTGTGGTATATGTATTCACACGTGTATTATGATTTCCGGACAACACAGATATAGCATGAATAACAGACAATTATCATGAACACAGAAATATAATAATAACCATTTTATTATTGCCTCTAGGGCATATTTCCAACAGTCTCCCACTTGCACTAGAGTCAATATTCTAGTTACATTGTGATGAATCGAACACCCATAGCGTTCTGGTGTTGATCATGTTTTGCCCTAGGGAGAGGTTTAGTCAACGGATCTGCTACATTCAGGTCCATATGTACTTTACAAATATCTATGTCTCCATCTTGAACATTTTCACGTATGGAGTTGAAGCGACGCTTGATGTGCCTTGTCTTCTTGTGAAACCTGGGCTCCTTGGCAAGTGAAATAGCTCCAGTGTTGTCACAGAAGAGTGCGATCGGCCCCGATGCATTGGGTATGACTCCTAGGTCGGTGATGAACTCCTTCACCCAGATTGCTTCATGCGCTGCCTCTGAGGCTGCCATGTACTCTGCTTCACATGTAGATCCCGCCACGACGCTTTGCTTGCAACTGCACCAGCTTACTGCCCCACCATTCAAAATATACACGTATCCGGTCTGTGACTTAGAGTCATCCAGATCTGTGTCAAACCTAGCGTCGACATAACCCTTTACGACGAGCTCTTCGTCACCTCCATAAACGAGATACATATCCTTAGTCCTTTTCAGGTACTTTAGGATGTTCTTGACCGCTGTCCAGTGCTCCTTGCCGGGATTACTTTGATACCTTCCTACCAAAATTACGGCGAGGTTTACATCAGGTCTGGTGCACAGCATGGCATACATAATAGACCCTATGGTTGAGGCATAGGGGATGACACTCATCTCTTCTTTATCTTCTGCCGTGGTCGGGCATTGAGCCGAGCTCAATCTCACACCTTGCAATAGAGGCAAGAACCCTTTCTTGGACTGATCCATATTGAACTTCTTCAATATCTTATCAAGGTATGTGCTTTGTGAAAGACATATGAGGCGTCTCGATCTATCCCTATAGATCTTGATGCCTAATATGTAAGCAGCTTCTCCAAGGTCCTTCATTGAAAAACACTTATTCAAGTAGGCCTTAATGTTGTCCAAAAGTTCTATATCATTTCCCACCAAAAGTATGTCATCTACATATAATATGAGAAATGCTACAGAGCTCCCACTCACTTTCTTGTAAATGCAGGCTTCTCCATAAGTCTGCATAAACCCAAACGCTTTGATCATCTCATCAAAGCGAATGTTCTAACTCCGAGATGCTTGCACCAGCCCATAAATGGATCCCTGGAGCTTGCATACCTTGTTAGCATTCTCAGGGTCGACAAAACCTTCCAGCTGCATCATATACAGTACTTCCTTAAGATGTCTGTTAAGGAATGTCGTTTTGACGTCCATCTGCCATATCTCATAATCATAGTATGCGGCAATTGCTAACATGATTCGGACGGATTTCAGCTTCACTACAGGAGAGAAAGTCTCATCGTAGTCAACCCCTTGAACTTGTCGATAACCCTTAGCGACAAGTCGAGCTTTATAGATGGTAACATTACCATCCGCGTCCGTCTTCTTCTTAAAGATCCATTTGTTTTCTATCGCTCGCCGATCATCGGGCAAGTCTGTCAAAGTCCATACTTTGTTTTCATACATGGATCCTATCTCGGATTGCATGGCTTCAAGCCATTTGTTGGAATCTGGGCCCGCCATCGCTTCTTCATAGTTCAAAGGTTCACCATTGTCTAACAACATGATTTCCAGGACAGGGTTGCCATACCACTCTGGTGTGGAACGTGTCCGTGTGGACCTACGAAGTTCAGTAGTAACTTGATCCAAAGTACCTTGATCATCATCATTAACTTCCTCTTCAGTTGGTGCTGGCACCACAGGAATATCTTCCTGAGCTGCGCTACTCACCAGTTCAAGAGGTAGTACTTCATCAAGCTACTTTCCTCCCACTTAATTCTTTCGAGATAAACTCTTTCTCTAGAAAGTACCCGTTCTTGGCAACAAAGATCTTGCCTTCGGATCTGAGGTAGAAGGTATACCCAATGGTTTCCTTAGGGTATCCTATGAATACGCATTTTTCCAACTTGGGTTCGAGCTTTTCAGGTTGAAGTTTCTTGACATAAGCATCGCATCCCCAAACTTTTAGAAACGACAGCTTAGGTTTCTTCCCAAACCATAATTCATACGGTGTCGTCTCAATGGATTTAGACGGTGCCCTATTTAAAGTGAATGTAGCTGTCTCTAGAGCGTATCCCCAAAATGATAGCGGTAAATCGGTAAGAGACATCATAGATCGCACCATATCCAATGAAGTGCGATTACGACGTTCGGACACACCGTTACGCTGAGGTGTTCCAGGCGGCGTGAGTTGTGAAACGATTCCACATTTCCTTAAGTGTGTACCAAATTCGTGATTTAAATATTCTCCTCCACGATCTGATCGTAAGAATTTTATCTTTCGGTCACATTGATTCTCTACCTCATTCTGAAATTCCTTGAACTTTTCAAAGGTCTCACACTTGTGTTTCATTAAGTAGACATACCCATATCTACTCAAGTCGTCAGTGAGAGTGAGAACATAACGATATCCTCCGCGAGCCTCAACGCTCATTGGACCGCACACATCAGTATGTATGATTTCCAACAAGTTGGTTGCTCGCTCCATTGTTCCGGAGAACGGAGCCTTGGTCATTTTGCCCGTGAGGCATGGTTCGCATGTGTCAAATGATTCATAATTGAGAGACCCTAAAAGTCCATCAGCATGGAGCTTCTTCATGCGCTTGACACCAATGTGACCAAGGCGGCAGTGCCACAAGTATGTGGGACTATCATTATCAACTTTACATCTTTTGGTATTCACACTATGAATATGTGTAACATTACGCTCGAGATTCATTAAGAATAAACCATTCACCAGCGGGGCATGACCATAAAACATATCTCTCATATAAATAGAACAACCATTATTCTCGGATTTAAATGAGTAGCCATCTCGAATTAAACGAGATCCTGATACAATGTTCATGCTCAAAGCTGGTACTAAATAACAATTATTGAGATTTAAAACTAATCCCGTAGGTAAATGTAGAGGTAGCGTGCCGACGGCGATCACATCGACCTTGGAACCATTCCCGACGCGCATCATCACCTCGTCCTTCGCCAGTCTCCGCTTATTCCGCAGCTCCTGCTTTGAGTTACAAATATGAGCAACCGCACCGGTATCAAATACCCAAGAGCTACTACGAGTACTGGTAAGGTACACATTAATTACATGTATATCACATATACCTTTGGTTTTGCCGGCCTTCTTGTCCGCTAAGTACTTGGGGCAGTTCCGCTTCCGGTGACCACTTCCCTTGCAATAAAAGCACTCAGTTTCAGGCTTGGGTCGATTGCTTGACTTCTTCCCGGCAACTGGCTTACCGGGCGCGGCAACTCCCTTGCCGTCCTTCTTGAAGTTCTTCTTACCCTTGCCTTTCTTGAACTTAGTGGTTTTATTCACCATCAACACTTGATGTTCCTTTTTGATCTCCACCTCCGCTGATTTCAGCATTGAATATACCTCAGGAATGGTCTTTTCCATCCCCTGCATATTGAAGTTCATCACAAAGCTCTTGTAGCTCGGTGGGAGTGACTGAAGGATTCTGTCAATGACCGCGTCATCTGGGAGATTAACTCCTAGCTGAGTCAAGCGGTTGTGCAACCCAAACATCTTGAGTATGTGCTCACTGACAGAACTATTTTCCTCCATCTTACAGCTAAAGAACTCGTCGGAGACTTCATATCTCTCGACCCGGGCATGAGCTTGGAAAACCATTTTCAGCTCTTCGAACATCTCATATGCTCCGTGTTGCTCAAAACGCTTTTGGAGCCCCGGTTCTAAGCTGTAAAGCATGCCGCACTGAACGAGGGAGTAATCATCGGCACGAGACTGCCAAGCGTTCATAACGTCTTGGTTCTCTGGGATTGGTGCTTCACCTAGCGGTGCTTCTAGGACATAATCTTTCTTGGCAGCTATGAGGATGAACCTCAGGTTCTGGACCCAGTTCGTATAGTTGCTGCCATCATCTTTCAACTTGGTTTTCTCTAGGAACGCGTTGAAGTTGAGGGTAACGTGGGCCATTTGATCTACAAGACATATTGTAAAGATTTTAGACTAAGTTCATGATAATTAAGTTCATCTAATCAAATTATTTAATGAACTCCCACTCAGATTAGACATCCCTCTAGTCATCTCAGTGAAACATGATCCGAGTCAACTAGGCCGTGTCTGATCATCACGTGAGACAGACTAGTTGACGTCGGTGAACATCTCCATGTTGATCGTATCTTCTATACGACTCATGCTCGACCTTTTGGTCCTCCGTGTTCCGAGGCCATGTCTGTACATGCTAGGCTCGTCAAGTCAACCTAAGTGTATTGCGTGTGTAAATCTGGCTTACACCCGTTGTGTTCGAACGTTAGGATCTATCACACTCGATCATCACGTGGTGCTTCGAAACAACGAACCTTCGCAATGGTGCACAGTTAGGGGGAACACTTTTCTTGAAATTATTATGAGGGATCATCGTATTTACTACCGTCGTTCTAAGTAAACAAGATGAAAAACATAATAAACATCACATGCAATCAAATAGTGACATGATATGGCCAATATCATATAGCTCCTTTGATCTCCATCTTTGGGGCTCCATGATCATCTTCGTCACCGGCATGACACCATGATCTCCATCATCATGATCTCCATCATCGTGTCTTCATGAAGTTATCACGCCAATGACTACTTCTACTTCTATGGCTAACGCGTTTAGCAATAAAGTAAAGTAGTTTACATGGCGTTCTTCAATGACACACAGGTCATACAAAATAATAAAGACAACTCCTATGGCTCCTGCCGGCTGTCATACTCATCGACATGCAAGTCGTGATTCCTATTACAAGAACATGATCTCATACATCACATATATATCATTCATCATTCATCACAACTTTTGGCCATATCACATCACAAATCATATGCTGCAAAAACAAGTTAGACGTCCTCTAATTGTTGTTGCATGTTTTACATGGCTGCAATAGGGTTCTAGCAAGAACGTTTTCTTACCTACGTGAAAGCCACAACGTGATTTGCCAACTTCTATTTACCCTTCATAAGGACCCATTTCATCGAATCCGCTCCAACTAAACTGGGAGAGACAGACACCCGCTAGCCACCTTATGCAACTAGTGCATGTCAGTCGGTGGAACCTGTCTCACGTAAGCGTACGTGTATGGTCGGTCCGGGACGCTTCATCCCACAATACCGCTGAAGCAAAATAAGACTAGTAGTGGCAAGAAAGTTGACAACATCTACGCCCACAACAAATTTGTGTTCTACTCGTGCAAAGAGAACTACGCATTGACCTAGCTCATGATGCCACTGTTGGGGAACGTTGCAGAAAATAAAAATTTTCTACGCTTTCACCAAGATCAATCTATGAGTTCATCTAGCAACGAGAGAAAGGAGTGCATCTACATACCCTTGTAGATCGCGAGCGGAAGCGTTCAAGAGAACGGGGTTGAGGGAGTCGTACTCGTCGTGTTCCAAATCACCGATGATCCTAGTGCTGAATGGACAGCACCTCTGCGTTCAACACACGTACGATTGAGGAAGACGTCTCCTCCTTCTTGATCCAGCTAGGGGGAAGGATAGGTTGACGGAGATCCAGCAGCACGACGGCGTGGTGGTGGATGCAGCAGCAATCTCGGCAGAGCTTCGCCAAGCTTCTACAAGAGGGAGAGGTGTAGCAATGGGAGAGGGAGGCGCCAAGAGCATGGGTGCGGCTGCCCTCCCTCCCCCCTCTTTATATAGGACCCCTAGGGGGGGCGCCGGCCCTAGGAGATGAGATCTCCAAGGGGGGCGGCGGCCAGGGGGGTGGCTTGCCCCCCAAGGCAAGTGGAGGCGCCCCCACCCTAGGGTTTCCAACCCTAGGTGCAGGGGGGCCAAGGGGGGGGCGCACCAGCCCACCAGGGGCTGGTTCCCCTCCCCACTTCAGCCCACGGGGCCCTCCGGGATAGGTGGCCCCACCCGGTGGACCCCCGGGACCCTTCCGGTGGTCTCCGTACAATACCGGTGACCCCTGAAACTTTCCCGATGGCCGAAACTGCACTTCCTATATATAATTCTTCACCTCCGGACCATTCCGGAACTCTTCATGATGTCCGGGATCTCATCCGAGACTCCAAACAACTTCCGGGTTACTGCATACTCATATCTCTACAACCCTAGCATCACCGAACCTTAAGTGTGTAGACCCTACGGGTTCGGGAATCACGCAGACATGACCGAGACAGCTCTCCGGCCAATAACCAACAGCGGGATCTGGATACCCATGTTGGCTCCCACATTCTCCTCGATGATCTCATCGGATGAACTACGATGTCGAGGATTCAAGTAATCCCGTATACAATTCCCTTTGTCAATCGGTACGTTACTTGCCCGAGATTCGATCGTCGGTATCCCAATACCTCATTCAATCTCGTTACCGGCAAGTCACTTTACTCGTACCGTAATGCATGATCCCGTGACCAACCACTTGGTCACATTGAGCTCATTATGATGATGCATTACCGAGTGGGCCCAGAGATACCTCTCCGTCATACGGAGTGACAAATCCCAGTCTCGATCTGTGCCAACCCAACAGACACTTTCGGATATACCTATAGTGTACCTTTATGGCCACCCAGTTATGTTGTGACGTTTGGTACACCCAAAGCACTCCTACGGTATCCGGGAGTTGCACGATCTCATGGTCTAAGGAAATGATACTTGACATTAGAAAAGCTCTAGCAGACGAACTACACGATCTTGTGCTATGCTTAGGATTGGGTCTTGTCCATCACATCATTCTCCTAATGATGTGATCCCGTTATCAATGACATCCAATGCCCATAGTCATGAAACCATGACTATCTGTTGATCAACGAGCTAGTCAACTAGAGGCTTACTAGGGACATGTTGTGGTCTATGTATTCACACATGTATTACGATTTCCAGACAATACATTTTATAGCATGAATAACAGACAATTATCATGAACACAGAAATATAATAATAACCATTTTATTATTGCCTCTAGGGCATATTTCCAACACAAAGTGGTGTCAAGCAAAGAACCATTTGGGTAGCCAAGCCTATTGTGACTAACCTCTTAGGACCCAACTTGGTTGGGGACCAACAAGCTCAAACTTGATAAATAGGTGTTTTTGGAGGGCATTGGAGACTTGGCTACATTATGAAGATTTGAGGGGTCTTCATCATTCATATTTTCTCAATCCAAGTCATCAGGACTCTCAAGTTTCTATGTTATATCCAATGTTCTTCCTTGCGGTAACTCGTACTTAAATTGTTTACATTGAAAGTTACTTGCCCCTCTGCATGTTTTGGTTTTGTTCCTTGCATGTGTTTGTATATGTTGTGCCTCCAATTGCTTATATTGAGTAATCAAGTATGTGTGTGTTGGTTTGCACATCATGTACATGTGTGTCGTACATTGAGCCTTTATGCATCTTGTTTGTATCTTAGTTGGCTCTTGTGAGAGATTAATGGAATATCCCATTATGGGGGAGTGATGTGCTTTGTACACCTCACAATCCTATAAATGTGTGTACATGAGGAATACCATCTAGTATTGATATTACAAGATTATCTAGTCGCTATGTTGTATGTCTTCTCATGAGAAATTCAAATTCTAAGTTGTCCATTAATTATCTCTTGTTAGATCATTATTTTGCCTCTTGTTTATATTTAATTGGTATCACATTATGGGGGAGTAATATGCTATGTGTATATTACTAGCCTAGAAAATGTGTACATTTGAGATATTGTCACCTAGAATTGATATTGTAAATTATCTTGTTCCTAGGTGGCATGTTAGCTCTACAAGTTGCAATTTGCTTGTGTTTGGTGTGAAGATGATGTCGGATATCCTTGCTATCTACCACCGGGAATTATTTCCAAATACTTCTTGTCCTTTTACAGTTGGTACTCACTTATGTGTGGTAGAAATTATTGATCATCTTCATGTTGGCGTTTGCCTTTTTTGCCTTATCTCTTGCCAAATTTGTGTCAACTCCCATTGCCTTCCGTGCCACTTGAGGATCTTGTTGTTTTCTTGATCTTGTCTAGTGTTTTCCTTGATATAGTGAACGTGGTGATCCTACCTTGTGCATTTTTTATTCAAATGCAAATTCTCTATAATTCACAACTCGTGGGGGAGCTATCCTATTTTCTATAAAACACTATACTTGTGATCCATTTCAAGTGTGTTTTGGGGGAAGGCAAGCCATTTCTTTTTGGTACTTTGTGCCATCATGAAACTTTGTTGAGAGCTTGGTTTGTTTGGAACCATCCTCTCTTTGGGAGTTTGACATCTTTATTTTAGTGTGTATCAATGGATATCTCATTCCTTGATGTATCTTTAATGATATCTTCCAAGTGATGATTTATCTATTTGGTATCCTTTTTCACTTGGCATTTCGTTTTCTTTTGGTTTCGGTTCTTGAAAGTTTTGAGGATGCATGTTTACTTCATGTATGTTATTTGGCATGCTTTCTTTCTTTGACTCAATATATAGGGGAAACTCCACCTAGTCTCAATTTGGATGAGATGTGCATGAAATTCATTTTCATATCTATATGCACATATTTATGTGGAGTTTGTCCTATGTATTGGTGTTTCTAACTATTTGGTCCTGATGAGTTTGGGTACCATTTAGTTTGTGTTGTTCTTCTAGGAACATTTGGAGATGCATTGGATGCTCGGCTCACTCACAAGGAAGGCGTTGTCACCATGTGCATATTGGAGTCAAGCTAGGATGATCAATGAACTACTATCTACCTTCAATTAGTATCTACTACATCCTTCCAATGATATCTCGGTAACAAGTATCTATTCATGCTTTCCTCTCTTGCATTCAACCTTGTGTAGGTTGCATCTTGGCATGATATTCATTTCATATCTTGTGATACTTGTTTCCTTTCTCAAAGCATCCCAATGATGATCTCTTGTTGCTAGTTGTGATGTCTTTGATGGATGTGTGATTGGACTTCATTTATATACAATAAGACCATATCTAGCCAAGTGTTATGCTTTCAAGCAAATATCTTATTGGTATATTTATGACTTCCTTGTGGATATCTTGTTCCTTCATGTTGTAACTATTTCGGGTGTACATCCTTCTTTGTAGATATTGATTTCGTCTACCTAGAACCTTATGCACTTGAGAGAAATTACATTTCTAGTTGATATCATTTCTTTCACGTCCACCTTGTCTTTCTTATGTTATTTCTTTGGTGGCTCCGTGAAAGCTTTTGCCTTGAGTGTGTGTCCTCTATCGTTGCATCTTGATGCACTCTTGTGTGGTGAAGATTATTTTCCTCTTGCTTATCTTTACGAGGCTTGCCATCTTAATTGGTATCCCTCGTCTTGATGAGCCTCTCATCGTCTATCTTCACCACGGGTTGTCACAAGCATAGGTTCTCTATTTGCTTATTAGTAAGCTTGTGAACCCATTTGCTAGTTGTGTGTGGGAATGATAGGCCTTGCACCGTGTGCCTCATTCTTTCAAGACTATGTTGATGCTTAATGCTCATCCTAATTTTAGTCTTCTCAAGTGCTTCGCCATGACTCACACACATCATTTTGGTTGAGCCTATTCTTAAGTTGCCTCTTTTACATGTTGCTCAACCATGTGCTTGTTGCAAGCGCTAGGCTTTGTTTCCTATATGCTCACTTGCACTGGATGTGAGTTTCTATTGATTTTGGGGGAGCTATGATCCTATTTTGTGCAATTTGTATCCAATACAAATTTTCTTATTTGTGCACAAATCATGGGGAGCTTCTCTAGTTTCTTTAGAACACTCCTCTGCTCATATCATAATATCATTTATTCTTGTGGCTCATGGGATCCTTGGTCTAGTTGGTTCAGTTGATATCCTTTGATTGCTTGCTTCAATTGGTATATTTTGACTGCTTCATTGCTTGTGTCTCTCTTTGTTATGTCTTTGTGGCATAGCATTCTTTAGCAATCTTTGTGCCTCAATATAGTTTGTGTCCCTCCAAGTATTTACCTTTGGGTATGTGTATTGCATTCCACTCTCTTGTTGAGAAATACACATTTTATGGAGGACCACAATTTATATTGGCCTTCTTAGATTTTTGCCCATTTTGGCAATCAATGCCAATGGGGGAGAAGTTTCAGAGAGTTTTGTGGAGAAGTTTAGAGAGTTATCTCCTCTTGCTTTGGTTTTGTTCCTTAGCATTTGCATCTCATTCGCATGCACTTGGTTGTTGCATTGCATGGTGATGAATAATTCCTTATATAAACTCTCTTGAAAGTGATTGTCATCAATTACCAAATGGGGGAGATTGAAAGAACATGCGGTGCCCCCATGTTTGGTTTTGTAATTGATGACAATCTCTATGGACTAATGGTTGTCTTGAGTTATATTTGAAGGATTTGTCCATAGGCTTCTCTTGAAGTCGATGTGTTGGTTTCAAGGAGTTTATGAGTTGACCAAAGTGCTATTAAGGAATTATCCAAAGATTGGTCATGTGAGTGTTGAGCTTATTGCAAGCATGTCTTGAAGAAGAAGATTGTGTGATCATTCATGTTTACCTTCAGGACATCATCCAAATGAAGAGAGTTGGAAAGATTCAAGGTTGATCAAGACTAAGTCAAGAGTGAATCAAGTTGATCAACTCACAAAGCGTAGAAGATGTACCGAGAGGGATCAAGTGATCCCATGGTATGGTAAGCATTGTCCATTGCACTTTGTGTACTAACCCATGGTCTATGTGAGAGTTCTATGTGGGGTTAGGCACGTGTCCATGGGCTTGTGTCAAGAGGAAGATATCATACAACCCATGGAAAGGATGACATCAAGTGGTGATCGTCATCAAGATTGCCATGTGCAAGTTCAAGTGGAGCATCACGAAGAGATCAAGTGCTTGAATGTTGCCATCCATTGTGGTGTCAATGGACTTGTGAAGATGTGCTAAAGAGTGGCTCACCCATACTGGACTATGAGGGAGCAACCATCTAGTCCTCATCGAGCCAACGCAATCAAGAAAGGTGGTCCAACTTGAGGGAGTCAAGATCGTCATCATCTAGCTCAAGTGGACCATGTGCTAGGCAAATGTTTACCCTTGATAGATTTTCTATTTTACCGGTCTCGTGGTGGTAGTTGGGAGATCGAGTTATAGGAACGTTTGTCGTACTATCAAGGGGGGCTCTCAAGTTGGTAGCTTGAGCATATTGTTAGTAGAGAGCTCAAACCATTGCATCCTTGCATCATGTTTCTTGGTTCTTGTTTGGTTCTCTTTGTGAGTCTTAGAGCTTATGGTCATCTTGATGACAAGCTTGAGTTCATCGAAAAACGGAGTTCGCATGCGTCTTCTTTGATGTTTTTGGTGTTGGAGGTTTTACCGGTCTTATCCGAGGAAGGGTTCTCACCTTTTTCTTATGGGCCTTTTCCATTTTGCTTCTTATTGATATTTCTTTCAATATTGTGTTAGCCCTTATCGCTAGCTTTCCAACAAACTTGGTTTCATCGAATTCGGAGTCTGTTTGCAAAAGTTGTGGCAGTTTTAGTGTTCTGAAAAGGCTGCAACGGCACTACCGCCAATTGGAGCGGATGTAATTTTTTACTACCGCTCGAGAGCGGTACTACCACGGCTCCTACAGCGGCAGTACCGCTTCGGACCAAAAAACTCGTCCCATGTCCTGCGGAGGTAGGTACGGAAGTATTTTTTTTGTACCGCTCGCAAGCAGTAGTACCGCTACCATTTGCGGTAGTACCGTGAGGACGAGCGGTAGTACCGCTCCGTTGGTTCTACTGGCCTTTTTCCTCCTCGTTGTTGTTTTTCAAAGGGGTACTACCGCCCTAGCGGTAGTACCGCTCCTTGGAGCGGTAGTACCGCTGTGTGCTGGCTGTGAGCATAACGGTTGGATTTTCTCCCACCTATAAAAGGGGTCTTCTTCCCCATTGAACCTTATCTCTTAAGCTCGTGTTCTTCCCCCATTGTTGATCTTCTTCGAGCTTGCTAACTCCCAACCCCTCCAATGATTCTTGCTAGTTCTTGAGGGAAAAGAGAGAGGAGATCTAGATCCACGTTTCCACCAATCACTTTTCCCTCTAAGTGAGGGGAACCCCTTGGATCTAGATCTTGGAGTTCTTCGTGTTATTCTTTCATTCTTCCTCTCATTTTCCTCCCTAGCATTAGTTGCTTTGGTGGGATTTGGGAGAGAAGGACTTGGGCACTCCGTGTGACCTGGCCATTGCATTTGGTGCATCGGTTTGAGTTCTCCACGTGATACGTGGAAGTTACAAGTTGAGAAGCTTATTACTCTTGCGTGCTTGGTACCCTTGAGCTTGTTACTCTTGGGTGTTTGGACACCCTAGAGCTTGTTCCTCTTGGGTGCCTGATACGTCTGCAACGTATCTATAATTTTTGATTGTTCCATGCTATTATATTACCCCTTTTGGATGTTCATGGGCTTTATTTTACACATTTATATAATTTTTGGGACTAACCTACTAATCGGAGGCCCAACCCATATTGTTGTTTTTTTGCCTATTTCAGTATTTCGAAGAAGAGGAATATCAAACGGAGTCCAAACGGAATGAAACCCTCGGGAGCGTGATTTTTGGAATGAACGTGATCCAAAGGACTTGAAGTGCAAGCCAAGAAGCTGCCGAGGCTTCCACGAGATAGGAGGGCGCCCCCTTGTAGGGCGAGCCCCCTGTCTTGTGGGCCCCTCGGGCAGCCACCGACGTACTTCTTCCTCCTATATATACCTACGTACCCCGAAAACATCCAGGAGCACCACGAAACAAAATTTCCACCATCGTAACCTTCTGTATCCGCGAGATCTCATCTTGGAGCCTTCGTCGACACTCTGTCGGAGCGGGAATCGACCATGGAGGGCTTCTACATCAACATCCTTGCCCCTCCGATGAGTTGTGAGTAGTTTACCACAGACCTACAGGTCCATAGTTATTAGCTAGATGGCTTCTTCTCCCTTTTTGGATCTCAATACAATGTTCTCCCCCTCTCTTGTGGAGATCTATTCGATGTAAACTCTTTTTGCGGTGTGTTTGTCGAGATCCGATGAATTGTGGGTTTATGATCAAGTTTATCTATGAATAATATTTGAATCTTCTCTGAATTCTTTTATGTATGATTGAGTTATCTTTGCAAGTCTCTTCGAATTATCAGTTTGGTTTGGCATACTAGATTGATCTTTCTTAACATGGGAGAAGTGCTTAGCTTTGGGTTCAATCTTGCGGTGTCCTTACCCAGTGACAGAAAGGGTTGCAAGGCACGTATTGTATTGTTGCCATCGAGGATAACAAGATGGGGTTTATATCATATTGCTTGAGTTTATCCCTCTACATCATGTCATCTTGCTTAATGTGTTACTCTGTTCTTATGAACTTAATACTCTAGATGCAGGCAGGAGTCGGTTGATGTGTGGAGTAATAGTAGTAGATGCAGGCAGGAGTCGGTCTACTTGTTATGGACGTGATGTCTATATACATGATCATGCCTAGATAATCTCATAACTATGCGTTTTTCTATCAATTGCTCGACAGTAATTTGTTCACCCACCATAATACTTATGCTATCTTGAGAGAAGTCTCTAGTGAAACCTATGGCCCCCGGGTCTATCTCTTATCATATTTGCTTTCAATCTACTTTTATTTGCATCTTTACTTTTTGCATCTACATTATAAAATACCAAAAAATATATTTATCTTATCATACTATCTCTATCAGATCTCACTTTCGCAAGTGGCCGTGAAGGGATTGACAACCCCTTTATTGTGTTGGTTGCGAGTTCTTTATTTGTTTGTGTAGGTGCGTGGGACTTTTGAGGAGTCTCCTACTGGATTGATACCTTGGTTCTCAAAAACTGAGGGAAATACTTGCGCTACTATTGCTGCATCACCCTCTCCTCTTCACGGAAAACCAACGCAAGCTCAAGACGTAGCAGTGCCTTGGTGTCCTAGACGGTTGGTGTTGTTCGGAGCTCAATCATTATTGTGTAAAGCTCCGGGCAAGTGTCAGGGTCTCCAATTAGGTTGTGGAGATTGCCCCGATCAATTTGATGGGTACCGGTGACCGCCCCCAAGGGTTGCCAAAGTGTACGGGTTCGGTGACCGCCCCCAAGGGTTGCCATTTGTACGGGTTCTGTGACCGCCCTCAAGGGTCCCTTAGTGGAATCACGGCATCTTGCATTGTGCGAGGGCGTGAGGAGATTACGGTGGCCCTAGTGGCTTTTTGGGGAGCATTGTGCCTCCACACCGCTCCAAATGGAGATTAGCATCCGTGAGGGTGTGAACTTCGGGATACATCATCGTCTCCGCGTGCCTCGGTTATCTCTTACCCGGACCCTTTACTTATGCACTTTACTTTGTGATGGCCATATTGTTCTTTGTCATATATCTTGCTATCACATAGTTACTTATCTTGCTTAGCATAAGTTGTTGGTGCACATAGGTGAGCCTAGTTGTTGTAGGTTTTGTGCTTGACAAATTAACTGTTAGATTTATTCCGCATTTGTTGAAGCCTCTACCGTAATTATTTTAAAACACCTATTCACCCCCCCCTCTAGGCGACATCCACGATCTTTCACTCGGCCCGATCCTCATCCTCGCCGGCCTGCTCTACGCGCTGGTCTGTGTCGGCCTCGGCCTCGTGGCGCGGTGCGCGTGCTTGTCCTTCGCCTTGGCCTCGTGGCGCGGACGCCCCGCCCGTCGCCAACGCGCGCTGCCCACCGTCAGGTACGTCGCCGACGGCGGCGAGGCGTCGGAGGTGGACGTGTGCGCCATCTGCCTCGCCGAGTTCGATGACGGCCAGGACATGCGAGTGCTGCCGCAGTGCAGCCACGCATTCCACACGGCATGCGTCGACGCCTGGCTGCGCTCGCACTACCAGCGGCGACCCCGTAGCGGCGCGCGAACGCCCCAGGGCATGAAGCGCGCGACATGGTCCGGGTGGAGGTCGAGCGCGCGCCACGGGGACGTGATCCGCGGCGTCCTCGCGGCGTGCGTGGTGCTGAGCCAGCAGTTCCACGCGTGGGCGCATGAGAAGCGCCGCCGCCTGCCGCCCGACGTCGAGGCGCCGCAGGACGCTCACGTCCTGGTGTCGCGCGCGCAGCACGCCGCGCACCACCGCCAGCCCTACAACACCAACTACCGCATCCTCAGCGGCATGTGGAACGGGGTGCTGGACAGGCATAAGGTGTTCGAGGCGCTGGAGATGGTCGTCTTCTTCCGCACCGACGTCCGCGCGCGCTCACGGGACGAAACGCAGGCCGCCTGGATGGAGGACACTGGCGGTGCCACCGCCGCCGTCGCTCTGACTGACAGCTCGTAACATACATCGAGCGCGCGAAGGCGGCGGCGAGCGCGCCCCAGGGCATGAAGCGCGCGACCTCGTCCTCGTCGGCTCCCGCTTCTCGCCTTCTGGGGGCGCAACGAATGGAAAAATTCCCACCCTCGGGCCAAAGTTCTCGCCGGCAGCCCCCCAAGAGGTGAAAAAAATGCTTCCTTGGGGGCTCAACGGCTGGAGATGCTCTAAGTTCCAATTTTAAACAAAGTGGTTCATCACATTTTACCTTCGCTGACCCTAGTCAATATTTTTCACAAAACCCCATGGACAATCATCTCTTCTAATTTTAGGCCCTTGCCCTGTCTTCCCCGTGCTCCACCGCCGCCCTCGCGAAACCCCTAAGCCGCCCTCCGCTCGCGCCGCCCGGCCGCCACCGCACACCTCGTCGCGGCCATACTCCTCCCACCTCCCCGATCTCGCGCCGCGACTTTGCTCCAGCCGCCGGAGGGCTAAGCAACGGGCCCTAACTCAGCTCCCCCAGCCGCTCCCAGTCCCGTGCTCTGCCCTACCTTGCTCCAGCCGCCGGAGTGCCGCAGGACAGGGAGATGAGGGCACCGCTCCGCCGCCTCCCCTCCTTGCTCGTCCGCGGCCTCCGTCGCCATCTTCCTCCCCGCCCGAATCTTCTTCCTCGCCGGCGGCCACAGTGCCCATCTTCCGCTCTTCCCGGAGCTTCTTTCTCGTCGGCGGCCCCCTTCCCATCTCCCCCCTTGCCTGCATCTTCTTCCTCGCCAGCGGCCACCGTTGCCGTCCCCCTCCGCGCCCGTATCGCGGCCGTATTTGCCAAGCATCCCTGCCGCATCCCGAATTCTTTCGTTTCTTGTATTAAATCACAGAACAAGAGATACTCAGGGATACGCGTATCCCCACGCGTCCTGGCGCATCCCCCTGTCGTGTGCGCGCCGCGCAGGGGCATCGCGTCGCTTTCGAGTTTGGTGGGTGACTGCTCTACTTCTGGCTGCGCCCCCCAGAGCATTGAAGATGACCGCGACAACGACGACGATCTTGATTCCGAGAATTGGGATGGCAACAATGATGCTGCTGGTGGGAGTGAGCCCAACTCTGATCGTTCTGATGATGAGGTAGATGATTCTATATCTCCAGCTTGATAATTTAGTATAATTGTACGTATAATGATGATCTATGTGAAATATTTGTCTTGTTGAATTTTTTAAGTAGTCGTTGGTACAAGTGAAACAGCCAACATGATATCTGAGACAGAGACGTCACTGTCACTCTCACGAAATAAGTTTTGGATTTTTTTCATTCAGCCAGCATTGTCCCACTAATTTAAGATCAGCACCAAATAAGAGTTGACATATCTCAGTAATATGGAGTCTGTTTGCGACGCAATTAGCTAATTAGTGCAATCCTGCAATCGATAACTTGAGCCACTCTGATGTGCAATCATGCAATCGATAACTTGAGCCACTCTGATGTGCAATCATGCAATCGAATTAAATTAACCTGAAGATAAAGCAAATATGGTTATCACCAGATGTAGTAATGCCTCCCTCTTGTAATTGTTGATTTGACGAGCATGATTTGATGGAGAAGGCACCTTATGTTAATTTTTGTTTACTCTTAGGCATGGATGCCCCCTCTTTCTGTATTAATTGACTGATCTATGCATCACAGTCAGCAGGAGATTGTCATCCTAGAAATTCATCTGACCACGAAGTACCTTGTGGTTTTACTCTAAATGTGAATAAAAAACTTTTTTCTCTTTTAGTCTATAAACCTTATGCTGCTTAGAATTCCTGCGTTCTGAAAGTTGCCAGTTTCACTTTGCTTCTTTGCTCCTTTTTGGCCCCATCTGTCAGTCAACACCCACCTTCTTCACCGCACAGATATTTTTGGTTGGAAGTTAGCACCCAGCAAACAAATAAAGGCCCATTAGAGAACCATTTACGCTTGCATGCTATACAACACCGAAAAAAACAAGGACTGTTACCACAAGAAGCCTGCCCTTTAACTCGTAGCCCTGGGAACACATTTGCACGAGGAAGACACGCATCACCTTCTAGTTCGATGCAAGGACACTGATTTGTGTAATTTTGCAGGCTACGGGCAGCTTCTTTGATTCCTTTGGACAGAGAAAGAAAGTGAGACTCATGGAAGAGAGCAATAAGAAGAGGAAGCGATATGGAGGTGAAGCACAAGGAAATCAACCTCCTTTTGATGGTAGCCAGGACGACCCAATGCCTCTTCCAAATCCAATGGTCGGGTTTAATCTGCCTAGTGACAGGCTACGGTCAGTTAAGAGAAGGCTTACGAAGCAAGCTACTGGACACCCCTTCTTTTATTATGAGAATGTGGCCTTAGCCCCTAGAGGCGTATGGAGAACTATTTCAAGAACCTTATATGACATCGAACCAGAATTTGTGGATTCTAAGTACCTTTGTGCAGCTGCCAGAAAACGAGGTTATATACACAATCTACCAATTGATAACAGGTCACCTCTCCTTCCCCTCCCCCCAAAGAATATATTTGAGGCGTTCCCTGATTATGAGAAGTGGTGGCCTTACTGGGACCCAAGAAGGCAGCTAAACTGCCTGCTGACGAGTGTGGCAAGTGCAAAGCTGACAGAACGCATCGAGTATGCTCTTGCAAGCTCAGGCAGTCTACCATCTCCAAGTGTTCAGAAGTATGTCACGGATGAATGCAGGAAATGGAATCTTGTGTGGATTGGAAAGAACAAGGTTGCGCCTTTGGAGCCTCATGAGATGGAGTATCTACTTGGTTTCCCAAGAGACCACACGAGAGGAGTATGCAAGATGGAGAGGTACAAAGCTCTTGGCAACTCATTTCAAGTGGATACAGTTGCTTATCACTTGTCAGTGTTGAGAGACATGTTTCCTGATGGTATAAATGTGCTGTCTTTATTCACTGGTATTGGAGGAGGAGAAGTAGCTCTGCACAAGCTTGGGGTCCACATGAAGACAGTGGTTTCTGTTGAGATTTCTGAAGTGAACAGGAGGATTTTCAGAGGTTGGTGGAATCAGAATCAAACGGGTGGCAGTCTGATTGAGATTCCAGACGTGGAGACTCTCACTAATGATTCAATCGAGTCATTAACTAGAAGATTGGGTGGTTTTGACTTGATAATTGGAGGCAGCCCATGCAACAATCTTACTGGCAGCAACCGTCACCACCGTGATGGTTTACAGGGCGAGCAATCTGCTCTGTTCTACGAGTACTCGAGAATACTGAATGTTGTCAAGTCCGTTATGGCGAGGATGTAGCCTATCAGCCTATCCGTTGTAGTGGCTGTTTGTTCATTTAGTGTTTATCTCTAAGAAACTGAATGTTCAAGTTTAAACAGAGCTGATGTGGAGGAGGTTTATCTGGGAGTCACATTTAGCATCTGATTTATTATTGCTAACTAATTTACAACCTGTTCTTTTTTATTGAAAGAAAATCTACAGTGGCCCCCCTTAAACTCTTACCGGAGTCCAATTTCAATTGTCAACTGTTTACTTGACATCGCCAACTGAAAAAAAGGTACTACTGAATCAACAGCGTGTGTGAGTTTGGGATGATGAATGCCTACATAAAGATGCGATCTGATTGTTTAAGTGATGACAGATGGCTGTATTTCTCCAATATTTTATAATGATGATATACTTGCATTGTTACTCTTGCTATGTAAATGTGCAGTTCTGTATGTAGGTTACCAATGACAACATTTTGGGGTTCTTGGTGTGTAGCCTATGAGCTCCATCATTACCTTGGCTTCTTTGAAGTATCTTTAAATGGATTTCGTTTTCAGCTGAGTTCTATTAACTTAAATTTGGGTAGTTTTGACATGTTGAACCCTGTTCTATTTTTTCCTTTCCATAGTTCCTGTTGACTGAAAATAGAGGTAAAATCATGAGAAGCTAGCAAAGGTAGCTATTCTAGGATGCATCACTGCTTGTTGTGTCTTCCAGTCTCTGTTTGCTAGCTATTTGTAAAGCAAACTTGTGTTGTGGCCTTTGCTGTTTATATTTATGTACACATGGAAGTGAGAACTGTTTATATTTCTGTACACATAGAATGCGTTGTACCCTTATTTATTTTTACTTCAATTCCAGAATTTTCAGCATTTATCTCATGAGGCAAAGGAAAAACTGTAATTTTGTCAGACGTATTTGTCTCGTTCTTCAAGGAAGTTGTCGGGCAATTTAAGACTGGAATTTGGTGTTTCACTTGCAATGCAAAAGAACTGATACGTTCACACAGATATAAGATAGTCTACAGTGGAGTGCAAACCAAGCTGTTACAGTTGCAGAATTAGTATCTGGTCCCTACTGCAATGCAAACATGGCCGATGCGCTTTCAGAAATAGCTTGTTCTGTTCTTTTTCTTGCTAGATTATTTTGATTTGCATGTTAAGTTGCCAATATAGTTTTCCTAGCTGGCTTCTGGCCTGGCATCTGGACCTGTTCGGACGGGCTCTGGCATATCTACGCTGACAACTTCTGTGGTCTGCTGTATGATAACTGTGGCCTCTCAACTCTCGCTGAAGCTTCATTCATTTTCAGTTACATGTAGATGTCTTTTGCAGCTGGAAGCTGAGATTTCTGTAGAGTGTAATGGAATCATATTCTTGTGACAATAGTAACATGCCGTCGCTGGTTGCTCGTGGACTGATTATTCTGATTATTCCTTTGCTGGTGTATTTATGTTCTTTAGAGGCTTTGGTGATCCAGATGAAGATGTGAAACTCAGGGCATTCGCGGCGATATTAAGCCGTCTGTCCGGAGGCGGACTAAGAAGGGAGGGAGCTGCTGAGGCAGACTAAGAAGAGAGGGAGCTGCTGGAATGCAAGGCTAATGAAGATACCTTGCACTTTCACCATTAAAAAAAAACTTGCACTTCTTCTGAGTCTACATAATTATAGTATGGAGGCATTTGTCGTTGCTCATCTTGCAAGAGGAAATCCATTTATACTCCCTCCGTTCCTAAATATAAGTCTTTGTAGAGAATCCACTATAAACCACATACGGATGTATATAGATGCATTTTGAGTGTAGATTCACTCATTTTGCTCCGTATATAGCCCATAGTGAAATCTCTACAAAGACTTACATTTAGGAACGGAGGAAGTACAAATTAACCTTGACAGCACATGGTAATGTTCAGGCGGTTCTTTAGCATTGCGTCCATGGATATAGGAGTTGCCACCACCATCAGGCTGGAATGACAGCGAGAGATTCGGATGATTGTTCAAACAATTTTACACATTCTTAAATATTTGTATTGGATATATGTAAACAACAAGTATATATTTGTTCTAATAGAAAGTACTTCCACTATATTTAAGTTTCAAATCAGCATCCAGTTCACAAGTTATTGACATTGTAAATCTCTGAAGCTGATTTACGTAATGTTGTTTATGCTCTGCATGAATCTAAATATTGGCCCATCTGCAATAATTTCATTCCAGCTATGGCCGCATTTCAGTGCAAAAAAGATAACCCTCTCACAATATATGGCACCACCCAGTTTATTAGTGCACAACTTACAAACCAATCAACCCAGACAAAAACACCTTTACAAAAGAGAAAAAGTATATATTTAAGAAAAGAAAGACCAAAGCGGTATCCCCGGTATGAAACGCAGCGCCAAACACCATGAGATCCAAAACATCTTCCTTTCGCCGTTATCTTGGTAGAGATAATCCAACTTCGCAAAATGAAATATCTTCGCCGAGGCGGTTTCTGAGCTCTGCTGTGTTGTATAATTTCCTCCCCAAAAATGTACACCATATACAACTAGCCATCACATTTTCCAGTCTGCAAAGAATGAATTCTGTGGCCCAAACATACCAGCTGGCAGGATCAGCCTAGGGAGCCTGTTCTGTGTTGTGGCTTCTGGGAGCCACTGCTGTCAGGCAAGAACAGGTACCGGAATTTCGAGTCGAACGCGACCACGGTGAAACTGCGTGCCCCGAGAAGCCGCTGCCTCCTCTGAGAGGAATACTCTCGGATGGCTGCTACTTGTTCAGGTGAGAGGTGATGGCAGATCCAGTCCGTGAACAGGGAGTCTTCGACGGCCCCCTTGGCGTAACTCTGCAGTAGCTTTGGGATCAGTAGTTTCCCTCGGTCACTTATGCCGACGGAAGCTTGGATGTAGTCTCTCAATGACTCCAGAAGCTCGTTCCTGACGTTTGCTGCCGTGAAGATTCTTACCTGTATGACAGCAGATCATCACCTCAATAACATGAATATTAGAATATACACACAGAGGGAAAGATAGATTATACTTTATGATTCTTATAATTGGTTATGGCAGTGCACATGTTCAAATATCCTAGATAGTACGCTAAAAGGGCGTGTGAGCAAGGTTTGAATGAACAAGCATTGCATAACAGGCTAGGTTTTTTTCCTTTATATAGAATGGAAGAGCAATATATGCGTATTTCCAGGAAATTATGACAATCTCTTCATGTACTTACAGCTGGTGAAGAGAACATTCCACAACTGAGACCAAACAGCAGAAGGGGCTCAGCTTGATCGATCGAATACTTCTTGTGCCCCTCAGAAATTTTGAACTTCTGAAGAGCCAACATCAAAGACTACAAACGGGTAGGGAGAACAATAAGAGGAATTATAACAAAACTAGGGGCAAACAAAATGGATTGAGAGAAGAGTTATACAAGTTGGGGCCGGTGCACTGGAGTCTTCATCTTTAGTATCACATACTCTATTTCAGCTGCACTGAACGACTGCCCACCAACTGTGTAACAGGCCTGCGTCACCAACTCACTTTAACCGACTGCCTCACTGAAGAAAGATGGAATGTATTTGTTCAACTGGAAACAAAGACTCGACAAACCTTTTGCATTAGAGAGAAAAGCTTGATGTCATTCCGGGGAACTCCGTATGCTAGGTATGACTGGTAGATGCCAATACAGAATTGTTAGTGCACGAGGCTCAACATGCATGTGATAGAGAGTTGAAAATTAAGGCTTTTTATAAAGAAAGATTTGGAATGGAAATATAACAGAACTGAGTGATCTTATTTTTCTATTAAATATGGAATATCAAAGTAGATATATAGAATCAGGGAAATGTATAAATTCTTTTGAAATACATTTCATGCCTGCAAACCAGCCTTGTAATTAACAACTTGTACTTACATGCATTATCAGCGCATTATACAAGTTAATCCAAAAGGCTAGCCGCTCATCAGAGTTCAAACAATTAGGGTTAACTTTTGATAGCTGCTCCACAAGAAATCTGCAAACCAATAAGAATGATACACGAATTACTAAATATAGTGATCTAAACGTTCTTATATTTCTTTACAGAGGGAGCAAGAACTTAAACTTGCTCCAGAATAATGGGCTTATGGGCAGGTATAACACCAATTAGGAAAATTTGTCGCGAAAAAGATGCTTTCATGCATCGAGATTCTTTTATTCCTAAGATTTATGTTATAGATGGATGATCAACCAAAGAAATGGGGATGCAAAAGTTTGTTAGCAAACACATTCAGATATAAGCAAATCACATGCTGACAAGGATACCTTATGGTGCTAAATGATGATAAGCAGCCCGGTTTTCAAAAGAAAAAATACTTAGTTTGATTGTTTCCAGAAACTAAAGTTTACATCGAGTATCCTATTCTTCCCTCAGTTCAGTTATTTGTAGATTCAATTAGGGCACTGCAATTAGAAATGTTGATCTGACATTAACAGTTCCACATGTATGAATTAAAATCCATTGCTCCATAAATAAGTAGTGATATTTGTAAGTACATAAAATGTCTAAAGTAGGATTGTTGTTAACTTTGGCCAAGGTTGCAGCAGCAAACCTGAACTTTTTTAGAGCTTCAGATGCATATTCAAGTTGCTCCTTTCCAACCGACATCCAAGATACTTCAGCTGCTGAACAGTAGTTTCCGATGTCTCTACGGGTTCCCTTTCCATTAACTTTATACGGGTCAAAGTTTCTTGCTTTATTCATCATCTCATCATTGTGATAGGAGTCAACCGAAGAGCTCCGTAGCATTGAGGGTAATATGGATGAATCTGAGAAGGATGCCAGTGTAGAACCAGATAGACGCTCCGCTGAGGAAGATGAACAATCAGAAGACGCCTTCCCAGATATCTTGGAGGATTCAGATAAACGGAGGAAAATGTTTCTCATGCAGCGCACCATCTCCTCTGATAGCTGATTTGGGTAGTTCCAAAGATTTCCTCCTTTCAGGCTAGTTAACTTTTGAATGGACTGTTCAAATGATAAATCATCGATCTTTTCATCTTCTTTGCCTTGATTTTCCACCGAGCACGATCCTTGCATCTGCAGAAACAATTAAGCTTCGATATACTAATAATATGTATGAGAAGTACACGAATAGGCTGTTATGCATAAGCATGAAAATGACCTCTTCGTCCCGGTGCTTTTCCAACAGTCCGTTTAAAGAGATATCTTGGTGTTTCTCGAGCAGCCTATTTAGGGAAACCATTTGTCTATCTTCGGACTCTTCTCCAATATCCGGGTCATATTCAAGTTCTGTGAGTAAATCTTGTTGCATTGATCTCATTGACTCGGATCCACCGAACTTCAAATCCCTCAACGATGATATGTGCTGATGAGAAATACAATCAAGAAACCGTCAATAACTCTCCTTTATCAGGAATAATGCACCCTTAGATATTGCCAGATAAAAACTTACTTCTTCCCATGTACACGTGCAAGTTGACAGCGAGCGGTCATCTGAGGACGCAGATGGCAAGCCTCCTGGGTTATTTTCGGCAAGTAGCCGTTCATTCCTTTCATGACAAAGCTGGTAATACAGATCATTTAACTCCTTTTCGAGGTTCGAAACGGCACCCTCCAGGGAGGCAATGTTAACTAGTAGCTCCTGTGTCTACATAATGGATGGAAGGTTAAAGCAAGATTAGTGAATGCACATTGACTTTCTAGTAAATGACAATGTAGTATAAATAGCTGCTGCACCTCAGGTGGGATCTTGGCAGAAGAATTCAATGCAGGCGGCGGCGCGTTCTGCGTGACAGCGTCCGCCAACGCCACGTGCAACTCGATCTCTTTCTCGAGCTGCCTCTGCAGTTTCTTAACCTGCATGAATTTTACCGGATAAGAACAAACGCCGTATCCAGGCACCGACATACATTACATACATCGAACCGTCGAAAAACGACATGTAACCATGGAGAAGAAGAGTAATCACACACTTCCTGCTCGAGCTCCGACCGGTAGCTCCGCGCCCTGCCTCTGCGGCTCTCCTCTCTCCTGCCGCTGCGACTGCCCTTGCCATCATCCTACAACAAGAACAAACCAAAGCAATTCAGTCAAGATAATGCTATCAATAAAGTTCAAGAGGATAATGCTATTAATCCATCCAATCTTAGAGATAGAGGTCAAGTGAGCACTAAGCAACAAGATTGCCGGTTGACCGCACAGCCTGTGGTGGTGATTTAATCGGGAGTGGGGGACGGACGAGGCGAGGGGACAGTGTGGGGCAGTTCGTCCATCCGGGACAAGGACGTTGTCCCACCGTACGGCGCCCTCTGCGCGACGGCACCCGCAAAGGGACAGCGATTTGATCTGGTTTGCGGCGTTAGGTGCTAAAATCTCGCCTTTCTCCACCAAGAATCTAGGCTTTTCGCAACCACGCTATGGCTCCTAATAATCCGGACATCTAAATTTAATTTTTAAAAATAGCAGGAGTATGATGATTTCTGTGGGTCGTGACTTCGCAGTGCGGAGCAGGAACTTACCCCGGAGCAGCTGGCCGCCGGCGCCGGCGCGCCGACGTCCCCCGCGGACACGTGCGGTGTGCGCTGCAGAGCGCGGCCTGGCTCGGGGGGCCTCCGTCCGCCGGCCACCTTCTGGATCAGGGAGGCGGAGACCATGTCGGCGGCGGCGGAGGGGAGCGCGTCCTCGGCCCGCGCGCACGGCATGGGCGGCGGGGCTCCGGTCCGCCAGTCCTGGCCCTTTCCTCCCGCGACGCCACCGGCCTGCCGCCACCTGACCAGACCCTACGCGGCAGCGCCGGTCGCGCCGCGGCGAGCCTCCTCGACGGGGTGCATTGCGTCGGCGTGGGGAGGGGCGTTGGGCGTGGGTGGGCGCGCGGCGAGGCCCGAGACGAGAGGGTGGCTTTATGGCGGGCGGGCGTTTGGGCGTGCGCGCGTGGTTGCGGGGCGGGGCGGCGGGCGTGGGAGGGAGGGAAGGAAAGGGTGGACTTTTGGCGGAGTGGGGTGCGAGTGGGAGGGCACTAGTACGAGTACGACTACTACGGGTGGAAAGGTGACGATTTTGACCATGATGGCCCGCGGGCGTGCCGTTGGTTGCCAACTTGCCCCCCTCCGCCGGTCAACTTGTAATGTTGTCAACGCAATTTCCATGGTCATTTTGTAAGTACATACTGTAGTAGTACTATAGTACTTGTATGCTCTGTAAAAGTGAGATGTTTTCACCGTGTTGCCACGTTATTTTGAGTTTTGAATTTTGGATTTTGGATTTTGGATTTGCTTGCTTGCTTCCTGCTGTTTTGGGCGGTCTGATTGCAATGGATGGCCTCTTGTGCTGTCTCTTCTGTGTTTGCTTCCTGTGCTGTTTGGAACCATTTGACAAAAACAGTTGCCTCCTGCTATTACTTGGCCCGTAGCAATGATGCTATAACTCGCGTCTTCAAACAGTCCAAAAAACAACATTTCTTACTACAATTTTACCATTTTCTTGTTATTTATGGGTTTGGATTACCGTATATGTGTTACCAACAAAGTGTTCATTACAAAAACGATCTGGCTTTACTGATAAAAATGAACTAAAGCACATCAGATCCAAGAAAATAAACCACACGAGAACGACAGAGATCCTTGGCAAAGCTCGTTCAGAGCCGTCAACTCTGGTCCCATCTTTTGCATCTTGACGCTCTTCCAAAACCCACCACGACCAAACCTGCACCAAACCTGGACTAAACACAAAGCTTTTGATGAGCCCGCGCGTGACCAACCTCCACAGCTTTCACCCAAAGGCATCCCCGGCTTTAGCCCGATGCTTTGCCCAAAGCAAACATTCATGGTATCTTTTCCACGAGGGCTATGCAAGTTTGCAGGCAGGCATGGCCGTTCATTCACGACGAATAAAAGTGATCGTATACAACGGTTAAACCGTTCTTCTTCAGGCACGGTTTCAACTTTGAGCCACCCGCATCGAAGATATACGATGTCCGCTTTCGGAACTTCAGATTACCTCACGAACGAGCAACACTCCTTCCTCCTGGGTCTCTGTAATCAGAAGATGTTAGTACCGCAAGCTTAGTTTCCACTCCTTTTTGCCAGCCAACTTTGGAAACCCACAAGAAGCTTTCAGCCTCCTGTGACCGTAGGCCGACAACATGCTTCGGAGAACTTATTCCACAGTATGTACCTCGGGATCATGCCGCGCACTGCAAGGACCCCATCTTGCGCAGATTATCGGCGGCATCGAGCTCAACAGCTGCCGCCTGCATTGCGTCCGACAGACCCTTGTCCCTGTCGGCATGGAAAAAGCGCTGTCGCCTCCGAGCGTCGTACACAATGTCCTGCCAGACAGACCTGTTCTTGGACAGGGTCGCCGCGTTGCCAATCACCCACAAGCAATGCCTGCGGACCAAAAGAAACCACCCAGTTCATTCAAGGCAGTCATAGACTCATAGTAGTATACATATAAGAACACATGACCACAAGGTTACTGATGCTTGGCTTACTTGGCCCTTGTGAGAGCCACGTTGGTACGCTTCGCGTTCCTGAGGAACCCGACCGCGCCATCCTCGTTGCTCCTCACCGTGGATATGATGATGACATCTTCCTCCCCGCCCTGGAACCCGTCCACGGACTTTATCTTGAGAGAGAAACCATCGCGGCTTCCGTATGGTTTCTCCAGCTTCTCCTGGAACGCCCTCACCTGAGCGTTGTACGGCGACAGGATGCCAACGGATAGCCTTGTTCCCGAAGAAGCCGACTCTGTGATGTGGCGTCCAGAAATAAAGAGAAAAAGTTATGCCACAAACGAAGGCCAGCATTATATTGTCTGCTTGTAGATATGACAGACCTCGGAACAGTCTCTCGACTATCAGCGAGACGACGGCGATCTCGATGCTGTTTTTGGGGCTCCGGCTATGCTCCTCGCTGCTCTCGCGCCCCCCATGCACGTTGATGAATGAGTACGGCCCAAACATGTTGCCTCTCAAGAGCCGGCGCCGGTGGCTCTTGGAGACGACGTTGGCCCCGTCACCTACCTTGCCGTCATAAAACCTCCACACAGGGAACCTGCTTATCTCCGGATGCATCCTGTACTGGGTGTCCAGGAGGTGCTTGCGGCAGCCTAGCGAGATCAGCCTCTCGAAGATGCTTCTTCCAAAATCGGCGTTCTCGGATATCTGCAACGACCATTTCACAAGCAAAGGGTCTTATTGGTCAAGTCTACTCTAGTACTAGTAACTACTAACTACTCCCTCCGTTCCATAATATAAGAGCGTTAGTGACTTATATTATGGGACGGAGGGAGTAGTAAGTGAACTGGCTTCAGAGATCATACTTTGCTCTTGACGAGAGCAGGTAGCTGGCGCTCGTCCCCGATGAAAACAGCGTGCCTTATACAAGGCAACTGCAGCGGGATCATGGCCTCACACTCCTTGAGCTGTGCGGCTTCGTCGACGACCAACAACTCCAGAGGGGGGAAGATCTCGGGCTCTTTGTGTTGCCGTTGTCCTTGCCCGCCAACAGGTTTCTGATTGTCCGTGGGCAGTACGTTATACAGCCTGAAAGAAGTGGAAACAGTGCACAGGATACTCTTGGCTCTCTGGAGCAGGTAGATTTCAATCGGTCGCTTGTCGCAGTAGCCGGGGAGCTTCAGATTGTTGCGCAGATGCTCCAGTTGTTCGAGACAGAGTGACCTTGCTTTCCTGAATCTGCATTCCTTGCATGGAGGATCGTTGCTCACAGAGCACGGGCTGCAGGCATCGCCCACATCGCTCACCCATGCCTCGTGTCTGTCGCCGGCACCGGCGTCTAGCAACGCACCAAGAACTCTTGTTACTTCTACCACATCGGACATGCACCAGAAATTCGGCGCCGTCGTAGGGTCCCTTGGGAAATCATTCTGCAATGTCTCGATGCAGTGGCACAAGTTGTGAGCGAGTTCCTTGTGAGTGGCTCTCACAAAATCCTTGAATGACAGGGTAACAAACACTTGCTCGTCTCCTTGGTTATTGCATCTATCCTTTTCATGATCATTCCCTTTATTGCATCTTGCAACATTTTTGTTCTTCTTATCTAGCACATTTGATGAAATGTTCCTCTTCTTCTCCTCCTCCTCACGGTCCTTGGTAATTTTATCGGTGTACAGCTGGTATTTGCTCACAGGCTCCGCAAGAAAATCCGTCAGCGAACGCAAGCAGTGCCACCAGCCTCCATTTGGCGAGAAGCATTGGGAAAGCCGCTCGACGCGACAGTCAAGGAACACCGCAGAGAGCTCATGGCTGGCCTCTACCTTCATCTTCTCATTGTTTCCCAGCAGAACGATGTCACTCAGGAAGCAGCCGCCGCTGCCGCCATTTGAGAACTCCCGGACAAGCTGGACTACTCGAGACGCGACCTCCAGCACCGCGGTGTTGGTCGGAGCACAAGTAAGCGTCCGGTGCCCCCTGAGCAGCATCGCCCAGAGTATGGTGCTGATGGTCTTGGTTTTGCCAGTCCCCGGAGGCCCCCATATCAGCTTCAGGGAAGGAGAAGGGCTCCCCATTGCTGCAACGGAGTCCTCTACTGCATTCAGCTGCGACTCGTTAAGCCTGAACCTGTCGAGCCCAAGGTCGTCGGTGGCACGGGACCGGTGAGATAACTGGGACCGGGAGTCATTTTCCACTGCCTTCATGTCGAAAAGAGAAATTTACAGGTAAGGTAAGACAGTGATGAAGAATCATAGCAGACTACATAAGAAGAGCATACCTTTGAGGCGCTGTATCTCCAGACGGCATCCACGAGACCGGCATCGCTCACTCTCTTCCGACCGCTCGTCTTCCCCAGCTGAAGGCACGTCCAGATGCGATTGTACGTCTTGGTGTTCATGAGGAAGGAGACGAACAGTGGCGCCATGGGCCTATTCGTTCCAGCGTCGACATCCACGGGCGGAACAGCCGTCGACAGCCTGACGATGAAGCAGTCAGCAGGGAAATCCTCGTCGTCTTCCCAGCTCTTGCAAACCGAACCCAGGACGTAGGATAACGGGTGCTTGCCCTTCCTCGAGGAGGAGACGGCGACGATGTCGTCCTTAACGGGAGCGTACGATGTTCTCCGGGCAGCCAGGAAACAGAAGAAGAAGGCCTGGGACTTCTCGCCATGGTCGAGCTTCTGAACCCTGGTTACCTGAACGAATGGTGCTTGGTGGTAGCCCTCGAACGAAGAGAGGAAGTCCGCGTGTACTTCCTCGACCAATGGGTCAGCAAACGAATCCAAGTAATGCTCCAGCGACGAGAATGTCTTGGGTATTTTCTTCACCTGGGATGATGGAGCGGTTTAGCCATTATCATTGCACGAATATCGAATCATTTTTTTATATACCTGCCGCTATGCTGTTAAGATGTGACTGGAAATGAAGCTGGCTACATTTCTTATTCTTGTACCAACAGTTAAGAATTAAAGGTAACAAACAAGTCACCATGAGTGCTAGAAAGAAATCTTAGGAGGGGTGAAGCTGCCGACATTTTTTTTCTTTCGAATAAATACCAAATCGTACGACTACATTAAAAGAACAAAATTGTGACGTAAGCCACGTTAACAGCTGCAAGCCTGCAACTGAGACTTTCATCCTCGGCTGGTTTCTTTCTGCAATCTGCATCCCTCTTGTTGCCCACTGCTGGTAACAAGAGAGGGGAGGCTGAGCATTTGGTCAATGTTGGTTCATTAGCTTCACAATCAACTCTATTTCTTTTGTAAAATGAATCGATAGTGTTCCCCTTAACCATCGCTAGGTTCGATTCTCTAGGCTGTGTAAACAACAAATTTATTCAGCGCAAAATCCCTGACCTAATTAGAACTTTTCCCGACTAATTAGGCAGGAAACTAGGAATTGAATCGGATAAAATTACAGACGGGGAGAGGGAGGGTAAGACTGCTCTTGCTGCTCACTGGTTCACCGCGCGCGGCGCCGGCGTCGCCTGCTGCCTGAGCAGCCGCGACGCGGCGTTGTGGCCTCTGGGAAGATCTGGGTTTAGAGCGCCCGTGGCCGGTGGCCCGTCATCCCCCACGCCGGAAAGCATCTGCCCCCCGCCCACCCACGCCGATCGCCAACGCCAAGTCCGCGCGAGAAGCGAGAGGAGAAAAACAGAGCTGCTGGCTGGCTGGCCGGTCGCCTGGTCGGTCGCTGCTGGCTGCTCCCCTCCCAGTGACCCAGTCCTAGGTTTTTATTTTTATTTTTTAGCGTTCCTCTCCCAAGTAGAAAGATATAAAATAAATGGGCCTGAGATGGGCCTCATTAGTTATGGGCTGCCAGGTAGAAGGATATAAAACAAAAGGGCCTTAGATGGGTCTAATTAGTTACTTCTTTTTCCTCTTTTTTTGCAGGGCAGGCGACAGCCAAGGTTCGCCCTAGTGGAGCTCTGCCATGGCCTTTGGACCAATTCACTCATCGTTCGACATGTGAGCTGTCAAAATGTAGCAACGGTTCAAGGCAACACTTTCAAGGAGTCACTGATCCAACCAACATCAGACCATGGCTATCACACCGAATGCTACTCTAGGTTATTGGATTTTACCGGATGAAATGTAAGCGTTATGTTAGCTGCATAGCCGCTTGCTGACACGTAACTAGCTAGCCAAAGGAGAAATCACCGAAAGAGAAAGACGTCATGGCCGTGCGGGCCATGGCAGCTCCTAGCAGTCGGCACCGCCTGATATGTTGCCTGGATGCAATTGGCAGCTAGAGCCCCGGTCCGGCCCATGACTGAGTCGGATCTGGCCTCGACATCGTTCGCCGATAGAGTTGAGGAAGAGAGTGTGGCGGTTCACACAACCCACACATTAGACAAAACTTTTGTTAACGATGTTGCTTAGAAATAAAATTTAATGATGATATTGGTCCTCTTTTAGAGGTTATGTTCACTGTCGATGGACAAACTAATGGGCACACGTATCATATCTTATCGGTGACTAGATAATTGTTCGTGAGTTGCAACTAGGGCATACATATAACTAGGGCGTAGATATTCTAGTGGTTCAACATCAATCGTGTCATATACCTTACACTCATCAGATTCTATATTTTCGTAAGATTTGATTGAGTATGTGTAGGGAAAGATATGGAAAGTTTTGATCTAGTTGACGTTTTGTTTGATTTGATTTGATTTAGGTATGGGCAGTAGAAGGAAAGGACAATTTTGATTTAGTTGAGGTTTTGATAAGAATTGATTTACTTTGATTGAGTTAATGCAGGTCGTAATTTTGGGTGGCAGGATGAAAACAAACCAAACGACAGACTCCCTTTTAATAATAGAGAAGGTTTAAGAGCCCTATATTTTGTAAAAAATCAAAAATGTAATTTTAACTATTTTTAAAGTCTGCCAAGACGTATACATGTTCTCTGGGTATTTGTGAAGTTTAATACCAATAAATTATTTGTAGGCTACAAAAAATATTCAAAATTCTAATCCAGATAAAAGTCCATTTTGAACTGTGTACTTTGCTTTTTTGTAAGCCACGTATGAAAATATATGCTGATGAAATTCTGTACATACTGCACATATATATACACATGTGCATTTTTTTAAAGATCTTTTATGTATGCAAATACTGTTTGAAAGAACGGGCTCGCTGGAGCCTTGCCACCGCAATGCATTATCGTGACTTAGCCATCCTACAACATGCCAATGATATGGTTTTATTTATCATGCC
Source organism: Triticum dicoccoides (assembly GCF_002162155.2). Classification (NCBI taxonomy): domain Eukaryota; kingdom Viridiplantae; phylum Streptophyta; class Magnoliopsida; order Poales; family Poaceae; genus Triticum; species Triticum dicoccoides. The sequence goes on along the minus strand of NC_041391.1, from coordinate 170,260,262 downwards.
TTTAAAAGGTCAAAACATGAAGCTTATGTTTTTCATGCTTTTGAGCAGCGTGCAAAGATCAATTTTCATACGAGTGAAATATTGTTCATTGTCATGTCCAAAGAGGTTTCCAAACAATTAATTATCAGATAAAAATATATTTTTTAAATCAGTAAATCATGCCCCCCTCCCTCCACAAAAAAATTGTACCCCCTTCACTCCAGACTAGGTTGCATTCTGGAGCTGTCCTAATTCAATCTTTTTAAAATTGGACCAATTTTATAAGAAAAGTACCAACAATCATGGCAGCAAATTATTATCGTTAGATCCATCATGAAATATATTTTCAAAATATACCTACTGATTCCATACTTGTTGATATTTGTTTCCTATAAATTTGGTCAAACTTGACAAACTTTGACTCAGGGCAACTTTAGAATGCAATATGTTTAAAAAATGACAATAATTTTTTGTAAGTAGAATAGAATGGCTTGTCTAAGGCAATGGTTAAGAAATCCCAACCTTTTCCTTGAGCAGGTCCTTGTTGAGGACATCCTCTAGAGACCAAGAGAAGATTTTGTATTCCAGATAGGTAAGATCCCAAGTGTCCAACTTATGCTTGCCTTTCTTCATCCTAGACCAGAAATCCACCACATCCTTCAATTTCCTTTCCTCAACTGTAAGAAATTCCTGAAGAAAGGAAAACATGATATGAACCCTATATTCCAGTTAAAAAGAAGTAAATAAAGGATAATATTACATGG
>NC_041391.1:170251267-170259266 GCF_002162155.2 Triticum dicoccoides | reverse complement strand
TCAATACGTTTTGTTTCATAGATGGATGATCAAGGCATCATGATTGACTTTGATACTCAAGAAGGAGATGCACAAAAAAAAGTATGGGTGAATATGAGCTAGCGACTAGTTCATCCAAAACTAACTCAAAACAAAACAAATAAAAATCATTTTTCCCTATCATGTGAACCAAATAACACGTCTTCTCTATTTACATGGTTATTAAGTTCCTATAGGATTATTGGAGTAGACCACCTAGTGTGCAAGTCTTGCAACTTCTCGTGTAATGGTCATTTGGAAGTTGGAGGTGGCCTCTTGCGGGGACAGATTGACAACTGTTGTGATATGGGTTGCGCGTGGTTGGTGTGGCGTTGCAACATGGTCATTCATGGTGAGGCCAAAGACATCAAATCGTGATGCAAGGGTGATGATCACGAAGTTCATTGGAGCCTTCAATGAATGAATATTAATGGCAGCATGTTCAAATCCGTGTTGTGGCCATGACCGGTGGTATACGCCTTGAACCTAGATTGGTTAGGTTGTATATGCTTGTAATCATGATTTTAGAGAGGTTTCCTTGTGTGTCGAAGGAACATATTTTAGATGAATTAAATTTCAAATCTCAACCATTAATCTATATTATAAAAGTTGTAAATATATTAACCTATGTGGACGAACATGGTGGCTTGTTTGTATCTTATTTTATACTAATATAATAGATAGATATTCTGAAAAGGTAGGAATAACAAAAAAGAAATTAAAAAACACATGAATGAGAGAACAAATAGTTGGCAAACCATATAAATTTAATTCCTTCGATTTGTTGAATTGTAAAGAAGGGGTTGCACTTCTGTTTAGTGTCTTGTATATATTTTTACAGGGATGCTTCACAAAATATCCTATTTTGGAAGTCATTTTTGCATTCGAAATTATTTCACAAAACCGGAAGAACTAACATAAATACATGTATATACCGTGGAGGCGGAGGTGGAGGCAGAGTGAGAGCGTGTGGCGGCGGAGCCGGAGCCTGAGGCGGTGATGCGACCGGGCGCAATGGCAGAGGAAGAAGGGAAGCGTGAGCGTGAGCCTGAGCCTGAGCCTGAGCCTGAGGGGGTGATGCGACCGGGCGCAAAGGCAGCACCTGCAGCGCTGCCGGTGTTGGCCAGGGTAGGCCAACCGCCATCGACGCGGGGCGGCGGTCCGTCGAAGACGTGGAGCTGACCGACCAGGCTGGTGCCCTGCCGTCCCGGCGGCTGCCCGGCTGCTGGTGTCTCATCTTTTGGGAGCCTGCCGGGAGTCTCATCTTCGCCGAAGCGCGCGAGGAAGTTCCCCATCTTCGCTGGGCCTTGGTCTGTATGGTTCAGTGTTGTGCCTTGCTTGAACTGGGACTGCGGCCTAAATGGACAGGGAGATGTTGCGCCAAGTGGTAGCGATGAGTCCAAAGGAGTCCGCTTTCGGTTAGCTTAGTCAAAAGGGGCGGGCCACAAACCTTGTTAAAAAGAGGGGAAATATGGCATGTGGGTACCATAACAGCTCCTTACGTACGGTCGGTCCTGATTCTCTGTTTCCTAGAAGTTAGCTAATGAAAGAGAGAGGGCAGGCAAAGAGTTTATTCTGTCACACGCCAAGTATGCTGGTTGGTAGTAGCACTGATCCATCCATTGTTTTTCCCGAGGTTAAGGATGTAAATAAGTGCTGCCTAAATCTCATAATGGAGAGAAAGAAAAAGCAAAGCACTGCTAGTGCCCTCTTTTTAATTTTTGGTAGGATACGCTTTGGTTCCGTCTTGTCTCTTTACCACCTCTTCCTGGAAATTTTACTCCGTCCGTTGGAATTGTTGTTGCGATGCTGAGACGGTGTGTTTTTTTCCTTCTATTTTGTTAGGACTAATTAATGTCGTGGGAAAGACACACCCTCCCACGGCTGGCTCTATGTTTTGGAAGGCCCTAGGGTGAAGTTGACAACATGGGTACTTACGGTTATATATACCTCACTCGCAAAAAAAAAGGGTTATATATACCTCCCTCTGTGTGTAGGTATATATCTACATATATGTGTCTAGTTTCACTTGCAAAGTATTGAAAGTTATCTTTCAACCATACATTTTCAGTTTGAGAGATGCAATAATGATTGTTGAGCAATATCAAAAGGGAACTAGTATGATTACCTCAAATAAGAACCAAACTCCAGTGACTCCATCGACAATAATGCTCCAATGCTTTATAAAAAAGCTTCTTCAGATGTTTCTTGACACAATGTCATTAAGGACAATATTGAGATCATTGATGTACAAGATATCCTTCTCAATACAGCACATAGCCAAGCAATTCAATCTTTCTTATAACATAGTTGACCTCAGCCGATTTTTCAGTAGTTTCACTTTAGATAAAAAAAAATCAGCTGAGGCTATCGTCACTTGTACCGTTAAGAGGATTTGATAGGCAACAAAAACATTTGGATAGCAATATACATCTGGAACAAAATGAAGAATCTCGTAAGCTGACATCAAATCATCTGGCGAAGTTACTTGCAAAACTTCTAATTCAGTGAAAAATCACCAAGTTCAACATCAGATGAGTTATGAGAAAAAAGCTTCCGCAAAAGTAGTGCAACATTTCGATATATTACTATCATGCAAGGACTTCAGATTTTTGAGTTGAATAAGAAACCAAACATTTTGGTGGATTACTATCAAATTCCTTGGGCTGCTCTAATCGACTAGTCAAAATGAAATCATTGCAGTGTCAATAGTGACTAGAAACTAACTCCGAAGGATTCCATAGTCGGCAGTTGTATTTATTCATCTTGATCAATAGTTTCATCAGATTGATCATTCCCTTTACTTTGATGTTTTGTTGGAAATTTTGGCTCTATATCCATATTAAATGCAACAACTTTTGCAATCTCAGTACTAGAATCAAAGCCTTCATTTTTGTACTCCTCATAATATGAGATGACCTCCTCAATGTGTTTGAGAGTAGCATTGAGGCACACAAAATTTTCCTGTAAAAAAATTCTCACCATATTTATAGACAACAAAAAACCATACCAGATAACTATACCAACTGAAGTTTCAAAATCCTCAACTGCACCGACGAAACATTGAGCGTCACTTACTGTTGATGGGTCATTAGTAGAAGCCTTCGCTTAGTTCCTCCAAAGTTGGTCTCATTTGGGGATTTTGGCACCCGATAGGTTGCACGATCATTATTAGACTCTCCCAACAAGTGCTAGACAAAGGTTTGACAGTAAGTTTTCGAACATTCTCAAGCAAATCCTACCCCTAGAGTAGAACGTGAAAACAATATGTATATCCATTGTGATAACACCGAAGAATGTAATAGCTTGTTTGAAAGATTTTTCCATATCAAAAAGAGTGAGATTCAAACTATGACATGCACATGGCATATATAATGATTTGTGTTAATTTCAAGCAAATGATTCTGAACATTTTTGCCTTTTCTGTTCATATTGGAACCATTGTTATAACCTTGACTTCTCACAACAGAGAAGTCCAAATCAAGAGAACCCAATGTATCCATCAATACCTTAAACCCCCCCAATTCATACATGTCATCAACCTTTAAGAACTCTAGGAAAAACTCCTCCACTCCCGGAAAGTTACTTGACATGTTCACACAACGCACAATTAGAGTCACTTGTTCTTCATGGCCCACATCCGTGGTACAATCCATGACAATAGAGAAACACTTGACATCCTTGGTGATCCTCAATATCAATAAAAACTGAAATTAACTCATTCTGAATATTGTGGCCTAGATTATGATGATGAATTTCACTATTTTTAATGTGTCTAATGCGTTTTTGTATCACATGATCAAATTCAGCAATCATTTCAATCGTGCCCAGAAAATCACCATTGTTATCTTGATACAACTTCTCATTTGATCTTCAAAAAGCCAAAACAACTTTTGTAAGAAATTTCACAGCAAAAACTATTCTCACCAAACATTTCTCTAACTCCCCTTTTACTCTGCAATTTCTCGTTCATGTCATCATCAATTGTTTGATTTTTTGATTTGTATCGATCTAAGTTCATTTTGCGTATTCATGTTTGTTAAATGTTCAACACTACTCTTATGTTCTTTGAGTTTCCTACACAGACACTTATAGTCACTCAATCCATGAGATGTTAGCTGCCGGCATCGGGAGGGATGCCCTCCTTCCTTGCCATGCTCATGTCCTGTGAGACCCAAGTCGAGCCACCACTACTGCTTATCTCTGACAAAATCTCATTGACCACATTGGGTGGAGCCATCGCACGGGAGAAAAATGAGAGAGAAATGGGAAAGTTGTGCATGTACTTCCCAACTATTTCAGTGGTGGTCCCTACCCTTGCATATTTGTCTCATATTGCTTACTTTACCGAAAAAGGCTTCCGCTCCGCTTTATATATAAAGCAAAGATCACCAACATCCCAATATAGACGCACGCCACCACAACAAACGCACACACCCAAGGCATGATACACAGGCGCTGAGCGCAGCAACACCATCCCTAACTATGAAGAGATGAAGCCGCATACGACGATTTGTGGACTCCAAGGCGGCGCCTTCATCAAGGATACGACACCGGAGCACCGCCACCGCCCGATCCAAGGTTCAGAGTTTTCCCTGGAGCACATGATGGGCGATAAGAGCCGCGACGACGCCTTCAAGAAGGGCACGAATTTCGCCGCCGCCGGTCCGCAGAAAGAACAGGTTTTCACCCCGACCACCCCTCACCACCACCGAACGACGCATCCCGGCTGCCACGCCGCCCGCACGGCCATGGCCACCGGGCAGCACCAAGCCGCGGGCTCTGCCCAAAAGCACCGCGCTACCACCACCGGGGCCACCGCCCCGGCATCCAAGACCTAGGCACCATTGACCCGAGACCCGCCGCTACCCAACCGAAGAGACGAGCGGAAAGGCCTCGCCTTTCGCACACCTGGACGACCCCTAGCGCCGAGACCCAATAGGCCGGCCAAAACTGGCCTCCATCGCCCGTCCTGCAGCCCCGAGCGTGAGACGAGCTCCGTCCTGCTGCCGGGCGCGAGACAAGCTCCGTCCTGCTGTCGGGCACGAGACGAGCGATGGACCGCAACTGGGAGAGGGCCAGCCCTTAGACCGAAGTATCGCTCGGATGATAAGGATATGGACTTTTGTATCAATGATACCATGGAATCCATCTAATTCTAGGCCAATGATAGCACGACTTGTGGCGGGAGCAGCTGCCGCCCGGTCCATCCAGGCATTTCCCAAAATAAGTACAACTAGACCATGAAGACGCGCGTTGCCGCGCCCGTCCAGTTGAACAATATCAACATTTGAGGAAATATAAACGGCCTAAATTACAATGCCATGATAGAGGAGAAAAGGTATATTTATTCGAAGTTAGAAATGATCCGCTAGCATAAATACTTTTGTTTGTACTTTTCTATCATCTGGAATTATGTCAAAAAGAGGGTTGGATTCTGAAACATCTCTCTTCCCCAAGTCATATAACTTTAGAACATATGAAGTGGACCACACCATGTTTTCAGTTTCATCTATTAACGCAAGATACAATTTTGCTCCAAGTAATACCATCATATCTCGCCAACTAAAACTAAGCACCAACTGACAAATTTAGATCAATGCAAAGCACAACATTAACAAATAAGCAAATGGGACTTGTGGTGGTGATGTAGCTGGTTTTGCTCTCTACTTGACTTACCTCTGGGAAGGATGAAGAGGCTAACACCCTACGGCTATGCAGGAGGAAAAACCACTACATATGTCAACTGGGATCATCTCTTCGAAATTGTGAGCCGACTCCCAGACCATCAGAATGCATTACCATGCTATATCACAAACTAAAACCGTTGTCTGGTCCTGATATGGAATGAAGTAGGCCAGGGCAAAAAAACAAAGAAAAATGGACAACCTTAGGTTACACAAAATATCCCGGTGATATATGAAAGCAAAAAACTGGAAATATATGAATGCAAACAAACCCGCAAGTACCTAGGTTCACAGGGGAGACCGCAAGTTTAAACATACATGATGTAGCATAGTAAGTTAAGTTTCATGCATGGAAGCACAAGAATACTGTTATGCAAGGTAAACTCTCAATAGGAAAAAGGATCTAAAACCCCCAAATATATTGTTATTTGACAAAAGGAAAATTGCATCTGTTTTATACTTGTGCATAATTTGCCCTTTCTAATGGACCTGCCATGCATGGAGAATAATGTATCAAATGTATGATGAGATCTCAATTGAGAAATTAACTTCTAGCTTTACATGGATTGGGAGAGACTGGGTAGAAAATGGGTTACACGAAGGGAATGAGGAAGAATACGATGGTACCTGTGAGGACAATGGTTCTCGTCGAAGTGTTTCACAGCCGCAACATCAACTCATGGCCCGTATCCAAGAAAAGGAGGCGACTCTGTCTGGTGGAGGTCCATCCGTAGGGGAAAGAAGACCCACGGGTGGCGCTAAAGAGATCCAGAAGGCTGGAGGGGCGAGAAAGCCACTGCCGTCCTCAACCAGACAACCATCGACATTGATGCGCCGCTGCAAGCCTGCAACCTACACATATTGACATATAGCGCCGCAAGAACGAGATAGATCACAGGCTTGAAACATACTATGTGGGAAAGAACGACATATCCCCAAAAAAACGAACGACTGAAGACGCCATCATGAACATTGTGTGGTAATGCCAAATCGTGCCGGCCGCCGCCGCCGCCGCCGCGGGGAGATGAAGGGAAGACGACGCTCAGGCTGTCTTCTTTTCGTGGAACGCTTGGGGAGAAGTATATTTATACCGCACCATCAGGCCTCCGGGCTTCCGTACATAGTTTCTAGGTCCAATTTGGCCCGATTGATTACAGAACGGCCGACTCAGTCCCCGGAGTAGCGGCCCGAATACGTTGGGCCAGGCGTGAGAAGCTAGGTAGCGGGTGAAAAATACCTCTCGTGCGGCAGTGAGACGATCTGGTACGTTCTTACGCATGATCCGACGGATAAGGAGCTCAAATCGTTGTGATAGGGCCTATGTAGCTCTGTTTTACTGTTTTGTAATAACTCAAGTATAGGAAGTACACATGATCCCCTAATGAACTTAAAAATGATGTGAACTTATTAACAAAAGGTTTACCTTTTGACGACGTTTAGTTAGGATGTTATGTTCGTCTGTGCGGGGAGTTTATTTTTTGACAGGAGTTCACTTTATCCGGGAAGGTCCACTTCATTTGCTGAAATTTTCATCATTTTATTAGGGAGAGACAAAAACTCGTGTGAATGAAGTAGACATGGCCACGGTCAGTTTGGTGACTAGAAAACGACCTTCTCAAGGGGAAAGCGAACTTTTGCACGCTATAGCGGCATGGGCAGTGAACTTCAAGAAGAAAAAACAACTAGATTGCATGTGTGCAACTAGTTTTCGTTCTATTTTTGCAATAACTTGCAATTCTATCTCTGAATGATAGACCATATACCATTAGAAAGATATTAATTAGATGTGACTTTTCATACAAAAAAAATTCACAAAAAATTATGGTTCGATAGCAGTTTTCAAATTACAAAATTTCACATATAAAAGTTTTTTGCAATAATTTTCAAAACAATTCATCACAATGAGACAAATCTGAATAGAAAAATGGTTTTGTACCGTCAAGAGTAAACATAGAGGCAGAGCCACACATAAGCGAAATAGTGGTGTGACCCTGCCCAGCATAGGACGAAAACACTTTTTTTTTTGAATTTTCAGGACGAAAACACTTTGGGTTTTTTTGCGAAGAAAAAACACTTTGGTTTCATGGTAAAACTCGGGGGAGACTAGCATAGAATCTCACATTATAGGCGAGATCAGTAAGATCAACCACAACTTTTTTTTTCATATTTAAGCATATCAAAAAATTCTAAATTTATTTGAAACCATATCTGTGAATAGTGGCAACTTTGGGTGAATTGTATTTTGACACTATTTACCTAAAATTGCCACTATTCACATGTTTTGTATTTTTTTT
>NC_041391.1:170239472-170251257 GCF_002162155.2 Triticum dicoccoides | reverse complement strand
TGTACGATCAAGATCAGGGACTCACGGGAAGATATCACAACACAACTCTAAAAGTAAAATAAGTCATACAAGCATCATATTACAAGCCAGGGGCCTCGATGGCTCGAATACAAGTGCTCGAACATAACCGAGTCAGTGGAAGCAACAATATCTGAGTACAGACATAAGTTAAACAAGTTGCCATAAGATGGCTAGCACAAACTGGGATACAGATCGAAAGAGACGCATGCCTCCTTCCTGGGATCCTCCTAAACTACTCCTGGTCGTCGTCAGCGGTCTGCACGTAGTACTAGGCACCTCCAGCATAGTAGGAGTCGTCGTCGACGGTGGCGTCTGACTCCTGGGCTCCAACGTCTGGTTGCGGCATCCGGGAAGAAGGGGAAAAAGGGGGAAAAGATGGAGCAAAGCAACCGTGAGTACTCATCCAAAGTACTCGCTAGCAAGGACTACACTACATATGCATGGGTATATGTGTAAAGAGGCAATATCGGTGGACTGAACTGTAGAATGCCAGAATAAGAGGGGGATAGCTAGTCCTATCGAAGACTACGCTTCTGGCAGCCTCCGTATTGCAGCATGTAGAAGAGAGTAGATTGAAGTTCTCCAAGTAGCATCGCATAGCATAATCCTACCCGGCGATCCTCCCCTTGTCGCCCTGTGGAAAAGCGATCACCGGGTTGTCTCTGGAACTTGTCTGGGTGTGTTTTATCAACTATCCGGTTCTAGTTGTCATAAGGTCAAGGTACAACTCCGGGTCGTCCTTTTACCGAGGGACACGACTACTCGAATAGATAAACTTTCCTGCAGGGATGCACCACATAACCCAACACACTCGATCCCTCTGGCCGGACACACTTTCCTGGGTCATGCCCGACCTCGTAGGATCAACACGTCGCAGCCCCACCTAGGCACAACAGAGAGGTTAACACGCCGGTCTAAATCTTATGCGCGCAGGGGTCTGGGCCCATCGCCCATTGCACACGTGCACGTTGCGAACGCTGCCGGTGAGCAAACCTAGCAACCTCCATTACAAAGGAAGTTGCATTACGCGGTCCAACCCGGCGTGCGCCGCTTAGTCGCTGACGTCAAGAAGGCTTCGGCTGATACCACGATGTCGAGTGCCCATAACTGTTCCCGCGTAGTTGGTTAGTGCGTATAGGCCAGTGGCCAGCTCAGATCAAATACCAAGATCCCGTTAAGCGTGTTATTATGAAGTAACTGTGAACGCCGACCAGGGCCAGGCCCACCTCTCGCCTAGGTGGTCTCAACCTGCCCTATCGCTCCGCCACAAAGATCCACACAGAGGGTCGTCGGGACAAATGTCCTTTCAACCCCCAATCAGTGAATCACTCGCGGGTACTCTACGAGCCGACCCGACTTTAGTCACCATCTGTATAGTATGTATGTATGTATAGTATATACCCGTGATTGCCTCCCGAGTGATCACGACCCGATAGTATAGCAAGGTAGACGGACAAGAATGTAGGGCCACAGATGATAAACTAGCATCCTATACTAAGCATTTAGGATTGCAGGTAAGGTATCAATAACTGTAGCAACAATGATAGGCTATGCAACAGAATAGGATTAACCAAAACAGTAAAATGCTACACTACTCTAATGCAAGTAGTAGAGGGAAGAATAGGCGACATCTGGTGATCAAGGGGAGGGGGCTTGTCTGGTTCCTCTGGCAAGAAGGAGGGGTCGTCAACTCCGTTGTCGAACGGGGCAGCTGCAACGTCGGTCTCGTAGTCTACCGAAGAGAAGAGGGGGAATAAACAATAAATACAATGCAAACATAAGCATGACGATGCAAGAAATGACAATGAGCGGTGCTAGGTGTGCCCTAACGCAGTAGGAGGTGATACCAGCGAAGGGGGGAAACATCCGAGAAAGTATTCTGGTGTTTCGCGTTTTTGGACAAATGAACCGGAGGTGAAATGTTGAATGTTTGTTATGCTAGGGACGTGCGGCGGGAGAACGGACTGTGTATTCGAATTCGTCTCGTCGCTCTAAGCAACTTTCATGTACAAAGTATTTCCATCCGAGTTACGGTTTATTTTATATTATATTTCAAAGTTTTATTTCATTTTTAGAAATTATTTTAATTCGAAATTAAATTGAAAATTGCTACGGGTACCCAGGGGGTGTACCCAGCCGAATGCATGTGAGGCTCACAAGTGGGGGCCAGGAGGGTCCAGTCAACACTGGACTGGTCAACTGGGTCCTGGGACCCACATATCATTCACAGTTATGTTAACTAATCTGTCAGTTTAATTAACTATCTAAGTGATTAGGTTAAGTTTAATTTTATTAAGTTAATTAATTAATTTTCTATATATCATTTTTTTCGTTTTACAGGGCCGGGCCCCGACGTTTAGTGGCACGGAGCCGAACGGGCGGGTTCACGGGCGCCCGTTAACGGGCAGAGGCCGTGACCTGGCGCGGCACGGCACCGACGGTCACGGCGCCGACCAAAGAAGACGCAGGCCGCGGCCGGCGGAGACAAGGCGTCGGCAGAGGGGTGGCCGCGGCTTGGCTGGGCGAAGCAGGGCAGCGAGCGGCAAGCGGGAAGTGGTCGCGGAGGCATGCGGCAACGCGGGGGAACGCGACGGCGCAGCAGAGTGGAGCGGCAATAGCAGGTAGCAGCGAGCGCGTGCTTGGGCACGGCCAGGGAGCTGCGCGCATGGCCGTGGGGACCAGCACACGTGATCGGCGAGGCGGGTGTTGTAGCTGGCGGCAGTAGTGGCGGACGCGGACAAGGAGGCGCGGGGTTGCAGCGAGCGGGCAGCAACATGCGTGCGAGGTAGGGGCGTGGCCTGGGGCGCGTGCAGAGGCACGCCGGGCGGGGCGAGGTCGCGGTGAGCGCGAGCACTAGGCCAGACGAACACGGCGATGGGCGCGTCGTGCACACGGTGAGGCCACGAGTGGGGAGAGAAGAAGAGGCCGAGGGCCTCACCGCGGGTCCGTAGGGAATGGGCAATGTGCACGGGGCGGAGGACGGGGACGACGGGGTTGACGGAGACGACGGGGTCGAGGCAGCGAGGTGCTCCGGCGAGGTGGACGTTGAGGGACTGGGCGAGGAGGCGACGCCGGCGAAGACCTCGGGCGAGGGTGGACGGCGACGGGCGGCCGCAGGGCATCAGGGGCGACGGGATCGGGGCATATCTTGATCCAAATCGGTGGGAGTAGGAGAAGGGGATCATGGGAGGGAGGGCGAGTGGGGGTGTCGGTTAGGGTTGGTTCGGGGGTGAGTAGCCTTGTAGGCAAGAGAGAGCGAGGGATGAGTCGGTTGGGCCGACTGGCCGCTTGGTCAACTGGGCCGAGGCCCAGTCGGGGGGGGGGTCATTTTCCTTTCATTTACTTTTTGCTTTCTTTTCTTTTATGTTTGTTTCTGTTTATTTTTATTTACATTTTTATTTTAGTTTTGTTAGATGCAAAACTTGCTCCATAATTTGAGCTGCAAATTAACCCACTGACTCATAAGTTTGGCACATTAATAAATTAGTTTATATTTTTACCATTTTTAGAAAGGCATTTAAATAATTGTTTTTGCGTTCATTTCTATTATCTTAGTGCATTTAAATATTTTATTAAAAGACAATTTCTTCACAAACATTTATTATGGATTATTTGACACCTTAGGAACAATTTAGTTTTGACTTTTGAAAACTTTAATTGTTTTGACTTTAATTCAAATTCTGAATTTGAATCATTTCGAACTAACGCGAGATTATCAATAGTAACCGAGGTGACGTGGCATCGTTAACATGGGATTATTGTAGCCTAATTATCCGGGCGTCAGAAATCTCCTCCACTGCAAGAAATCTCGTCCTGAGATTTAAGAGGTGGAGTAAAGGGGGAAAGTCCTGGTTACAAAATTCTAACGGGTCTTCTCGGTCTTGGTTGATCTTCCCAAAGTATTCGATCCTTTTCGTTGATGTCTTTAATTCTCTGCTTCAGGGCATCGTGACAAAGTTGTCATTCTTCCTTCAGGATCTTCATCGTACTTATGGAAAAATAAGAGGGGTATTCCGGGAGAATGGACCTCTGCAAGGTTGACTATCTAGTACATAACATCGGGGAAGTTGGCGAAAAGTAACTCTCGAATTGAAACCTTAGAAAATATCGAGAGCAAAGTAAGGAGGTATCATGAGAAGTTTCGAGTGGGCAGGCAACCATTCGGTGCCTGAAACAGGGCGTGAAAGGGGTTCATACCACGGAAATAAGTATTGTGTCTGATACCAGAATTGATGATCTCATCAGAAGGTGGCTCATGAATTAGATACGAGGCCACGCACGAGGAATAACTTTGGGGACAGGGGGTGTACAGGAGAGTCAAGTTTCGATCCTGTGGAACCGTGGGTTTTGGGCCCAGCATGTGGGTTAAAAGTAGGAAGGACGGTGACGTCGTGCACGATCATGTAAGTAGGGCATGTCAGAGGATAGTCCGTCGGTCATGTCGGCAACCACATCGGTACCAAGGGCGAGGGACGAAGAGAACCATTTTCCTGCTCATTGAACGAGGCGGACCAATAGGCAAAGTTCTCATCCATCGGCGGTTACTGAAATGTCATCAACTGTAGAAACAGGGTCTCACTGACAGAGTTGTACACCAAGGTGTTTACATAAGCAGGGAATTATCACTGCTCAGATAAGTCAGATTACAAGGAAGGTTAAACAAAACAAGGAAAGGAAAATGTGTTTATACCCACGTATCAAGAGTATATCTCTCCCAAGAAAAAGTCACATGATAGGACTCCAAGTAGGTACCATTTGGACAAGGGGCAAGGAATTTACGGGGTTTACCCATACAACTGTGTTAGGATAGTTGATTAAGAAATTTTTAGTGTTGCACTTGCAATGTTCCTTTTGATGATCGGAATACCTCAGTCATGCTTCGAGATAGCACCGACATGGTCATTGGGTAAAGATCAGACTTTGAATACACAAAGGATCCATCAGGAACAACTTAGAGAATAAGTCTTACAATTTCAGCAAGGAAAAGATAAGGATGTGACTGACGGGCTCAACAACAATTCATTGAGATTTCCATAATCATGGATTTCCACAATTAAGTGAACAAGATGATAACATTGGACATACCAAAGTATATAATGAAGTATGTTAGAGGAGAACATCCATAAGTAAACATTGAATGAAACATGCACCTGGAAAAATGGACTAAGTAGCACGATCAATGTTATAATGGTGATTCAATAACCAAAAGACCTAGAATGAAACTATCGACTAGTCACTTCAAAGCAATAGGGTTTCTAGAAGTTTGGAATTTGCACGTCATAGTTCAATTGTTGGGTTTCGGTTAGAAACAACACGGGGACCAGGGAATGAATGGAGATGGCGAGAAGTATTACTTGTATCAAGAATTCATAAGAGGTAGTCAAATTCTCATGACATTCTTGACATAAAGATGGTAGTACTCCAAGGTAGATCATAACATAAGCCGGATAACAAGGAACTCAAGGTAGAGCATAAAAAAAGAACATGTTTTGTGTTGGAGGGGATGCAAGAATGTTGTCGATGTTAATACCAATCATCAAGGGGAACAGATGGCATTTCCCATCATGAATTCGATTCACAACTTGGAAGAAGGCATATCATTGTTGATGATGATCACGACACATTTGTCGAGAGATTTCATTAAGATGTAATCGATCGGCAATGACATTGAATGACGGAGAGAAAGGTTACTGAAACCACTAGTACAGTACAAACTTGAAATCAAGCTTGTTGTTCAAGACAAAATGATATGCCGAGGAAGATCGCCGTAAGCTTAGCTCATCGTCGAAAGTTGTGTTCTGGGAATAAGGACTAGGTAGCACGGTTAAAATTTAGCATGATAACGATATAGCCGATCAGGCTAGGAATGACTTGAAGGATTATTAAACTCATAAGCAACGAAATTTACTTAAGAGTTATTGAATCGAAGTGTGAAATAAATTCACTTATTGGTGTCTTTGAGTGTTTAATAAATCAGAGCCCAGGGGAATCTGAAATCCGTGAGAAGCAATACTCTATGAAGACTCATAGGAAGCAACACAGTTCTTTGATATTCGTGAGATAACAAAGGCAATACTTGAAGGTAGAACATAATAAAAGTTGGACTGGCAAATTGATCTTCGAAAGGCAAGTGCTTTAACTTTCCCAAGAAATGGGATCAAAGAACAATCATGGTCGGAACCACGCTTGCAAAGAACAAAACATAGATACAAGATGAACTTATCACAATGGGATTATTATTATTACAAGAAGCTTACATGATAAGTTACACATCAGGTCCATGGGCATGAACTCAAAGGTTCAAGGCCAACTCCCACTTCTCCAATGCACAACTTTTCATTCCCTTCTCGCTTTTGAAGAAGTTGTAGGTGTTGAAATTTTATCTGACGAAAAGCCAGTAGAGTATAACTTGTGAAAACTCTCGGGTCCACAAGGATTAGGGGAGGCATAGGTTCAACCCATAGGGGCGTCTTAGGAACATATTCCACAAACTTCAGGAGTAAATTATACCAGCTTGACAATAGAGCATGGTTGAGAAAGCAGAGTATACGATTTACCAAAAGCATTATGTATCTGAGGAAAAGCCCACAAGAATTTTGAATGTGAATGACACTGTCGGATAATTATCCAACAAGGGGTCTTGCGGTCTACAATGGAGCTGACGTGAGTATCAGTACTCAATCAAAGGAAGAATGAATGCAAATGCATCGGATTGTAGAAACAACTGACTAATTCAAAGATCAAATGCAAAATAATTATAATTTCAAAATCAATGGGTTAGAAGGCAACGCTCTGATTAAGAATGGATAAGTAGAACAGACTATGGGTACAATTGTCGGCAATTTGATTGGCCAAGAACTAGCTCGAGTTAAAAATAACGGCTAAGCCGAAAAGATAATTCATAAGGATCATCTGATGATTGCGGGCATTCGCAACATATTGAATCAACAGACCCAAAATGATAGTGACAAAGGATGCCAATAAGATTACTTATGGGATTAACCATAATGCAGCAAGCGAGAATTTCAAGAGCAATAAGCTGTTGAGGATTTTCGGAAGATCGAATAGTATTTCGAAGACCTTTTTGAAACACATGAATAACTAGGGATCAGTGATACTTGGTAAGTGCAAGGAATTATCCGTAGGGGTATTGATGTGGCAAGGAACTGCAAGGCAGTAGGCACAAAGTATTCTTGGAACAACAACGGGTAATTCGGGGTATCTTGTAATAACAAGAGCAACTGGGGACTAATGTAAGAATGGCAAGTGCAAGTAGTTATCTATATGGGTTGACGATGGAAGGGAATTGCAAACGCAATGAGCACAACTTCTCGGGATAACATCGGAGAGTATCTTCAGAGTCCTTTGGCGCACCAAGCAATCATCTGGAGTGAGGGGCTCTCCGAGAGTAAGTAATTACGAGAACCTAGAGTTTAGAGTTGGTAAAATCATTTAACCCGAATAGAAGAGAGATCAGAGTCCCAGAGTATAGGCCGAGGAGTAAAAGATCCTAATACCACCCAATGGCAACGTGGGCCCGTAAGGCACACAGCCATGTTAGTAAAAGTTTTGTACTGACTAGACTCGACTTCGGCCAAGGAGTGTGGAAGGGGGATTCCTACAGGCAGTCGACTCTGATACCAACTTGTGACGCCCCCGAGTCAATTGTACACTAATCATGCACACAAATGTGTACGATCAAGATCAGGGACTCACGGGAAGATATCACAACACAACTCTAAAAGTAAAATAAGTCATACAAGCATCATATTACAAGCCAGGGGCCTCGATGGCTCGAATACAAGTGCTCGAACATAACCGAGTCAGTGGAAGCAACAATATCTGAGTACAGACATAAGTTAAACAAGTTGCCATAAGATGGCTAGCACAAACTGGGATACAGATCGAAAGAGACGCATGCCTCCTTCCTGGGATCCTCCTAAACTACTCCTGGTCGTCGTCAGTAGTATGCACGTAGTAGTAGGCACCTCCAGCATAGTAGGAGTCATCGTCGACGGTGGCGTCTGGCTCCTGGGCTCCAACGTCTGGTTGCGGCATCCGGGAAGAAGGGGAAAAAGGGGGGAAAGATGGAGCAAAGCAACCGTGAGTACTCATCCAAAGTACTCCCTAGCAAGGACTACACTACATATGCATGGGTATATGTGTAAAGAGGCAATATCGGTGGACTGAACTGTAGAATGCCAGAATAAGAGGGGGATAGCTAGTCCTATCGAAGACTATGCTTCTGGCAGCCTCCGTCTTGCAGCATGTAGAAGAGACTAGATTGAAGTTCTCCAAGTAGCATTGCATAACATAATCCTACCTGGCGATCCTCCCCTTGTCGCCCTGTGGAAAAGCGATCACCGGGTTGTCTCTGGAACTTGTCTGGGTGTGTTTTATTAAGTATCCGGTTCTAGTTGTCATAAGGTCAAGGTACAACGCCGGGTCATCCTTTTACCGAGGGACACGGCTATTCGAATAGATAAACTTCCCTGCAGGGGTGCACCACATAACCCAACACGCTCGATCCCTCTGGCCGGACACACTTTCTTGGGTCATGCTCGGCATCGGAAGATCAACACGTCGCAGCCCCACCTAGGCACAATAGAGAGGTCAACACGCCAGTCGAAATCCTATGTGCGCAGGGGTCTGGGCCCATCGCCCATTGCACACCTGTACATTGCAAACGCGGCCGGTGAGTAGACCTAGCAACCTCCATTACAAAGGAAGTTGTGTTACGCGGTCCAACCCGGCGCGCGCCGCTCAGTCGATGACGTCAAGAAGGCTTCGGCTGATACCACGACGTCGAGTGCCCATAACTGTTCCCGTGTAGTTGGTTAGTGCGTATAGGCCACTGGCCAGACTCAGATTAGATACCAAGATCTTGTTAAGCGTGTTATTATGAAGTAACCGCGAACGCCAACCAGGGCCAGGCCCACCTCTCACCTAGGTGGTCTCAATCTGCCCTGTCGCTCTGCCACAAAGATCCACACAGAGGGCCGTCGGGACAAATGTCTTTTCAGCCCCCAATCCGTGAATCACTCGCTGGTACTCTATGAGCCGACCCGACTTTAGTCACCATCTGTATAGTATGTATGTATGTATAGTATATACCCGTGATTGCCTCCCGAGTGATCATGGCCCGATAGTATAGCAAGGCAGATAGACAAGAATGTAGGGCCACGGATGATAAACTAGCATCCTATACTAAGCATTTAGGATTGCAGGTAAGGTATCAACAACTGTAGCAACAATGACAGGCTATGCAACATAATAGGATTAACCAAAACAGTAAAATGCTACACTACTCTAATGCAAGCAGTAGAGGAAAGAATAGGCGATATCTGGTGATCAAGGGGGAAGGGGGGCTTGCCTGGTTGCTCTCGCAAGAAGGAGGGGTCGTCAACTCCGTAGTCGAACGGGGCAGCAGCAGCGTCGGTCTTGTAGTCTACGGGAGATAAGAGGGGGAAGAAACAATAAATACAATGCAAAGCATGGTGATGAAAGACATGACAATGAGCGGTGCTAGGTGTTCCCTAACGCAGTAGAAGGTGATATCGGCGAAGGGGGGAAACATCCGGGAAAGTATTCTCAGTGTTTCGCGTTTTCGGACAGATGAACCGGAGATGAAATGTTGCACGTTTGCTATGCTAGGGACGTGTGGCAGGCGAACGGATTGCGTATTCGAATTCGTCTCATCGTTCTAAGCAACTTTCATGTACAGAGCATTTCCATCCGATTTATGGTTTATTTTATATTAATTTTCAAAGTTTTATTTCATTTTTAGAAATTATTTTAATTTGAAATGAAATTGAAAATTGCTATAGGTACCCAGGGGGTGTACCCAGCCGAATGCATGTGAGGTTGACAGGTGGGGGCCAGGAGGGTCCAGTCAACAGTTGACCAGTCAACACTGGACTGCTCAACTCGGTCCTGGGACCCACATGTCATTGACACTTACGTTAACTAACCTAATAGTTTAATTAACTATCTAGGTGATTAGGTTAAGTTTAATTTTATTAAGTTAATTAATTAATTTACTAAATAATTCATTTTCTATATACTATTTTTTTCGTTTTACAGGGACGGGCCTCGAAGTTCAGTGGCACGGGGCCGAACGGGGCGGGTTCACGGGCGCCCGTTAACGGGCGGAGTGATGAGGACATCAATACCATTGTTACACCCACAGCCCCTACTGCTACATATACTGGACCAATTACTAGAGCTCGCACACGCCAATTAAATTATCAGGTACTTCCGTTTCTTGGTAATGATTCTAATGTTCATGAGAATATGATGCTGCCTAAATTGGATACATTTGTTTTGCTTACAAATGAAGGGCCTAGCTTGGAGAAGGATGGACATTGGAGCAAGAACAAGCATGGAGATGATGCCATGCGCAAGGGGAACAAGAACGGAGTTACAAGTGATGATTTCAGGACTTTGAAGCCACCATAATGGGTGCATGAAGCCTTGGACGAAATATACAAGATGCCACTTCATAAATTTCGTCCCGAGGCTATTCTAGGTGTTGCGCCACCTTATTATTGGGCCAGGCCCATGTAATTTCGAAATACATAAGTATAGGCTATTTTTAGAGTCCATATGTGTGGGGAAACAAGAGATAGGGTTGATTTCGGACCCCTCCACCAAGGGCCACGAAATCCCCCCCCCTCTTCCTCCATATATATAGCCCTTAGGGCACCGTTTAGACTTTGGGTTTTGTTTAGATTAAAGTTCGCCATAGCTGCAACTTCGCGTACTTCGTTTGTGTTCAACGACCAGACAAAGGCGTCACAGAACCCCACCTTGATCAATAAAGCTTTCATCTTATATTCGCAATATCCACATTGCAATCTCAGTTTCTTACTTGTTCTTCGTTTGCTCGCAGGAAACAGACCCTCGTGGTCAGGTTGATCATGCTCCGGCGTGGTCAATAACCTCTCGGAGTTGGTTTAGCGATTGCTAAGGCGCGACGTCCTCGCACGTTCGTAGTCGGATCGTCAAAGTCGACTTCCACCAAAGCGAAATCCATCATCTCATCGAAAGACGGGACACCTTTGCCTCTATCATGGAGGCCGCGACCCGGCGCGGCAGGGCACCGGCGGTCACGGCGCCGGCCAGGGGAAACGAAGGCCGCGGTGGCCGGAGACGGGGCGTTGGCAGAGGGGGGCGGCTTGGCTGGGCGAAGCGGGGCATGCGGCAGCGCAGGCGAGCGGCGGCGCAGCAGTAGCAGGTAGCAGCGAGCGCGCGTCTGGGCGCGGCCAGGGAGCCGCGCGCGTGGCCGTGGGGACCAGCACACGTGCTCGGCGAGGCGGGTGCTGCAGCTGGCGGTAGTAGTGGCAGACACGGACGGGGAGGCGCGGGGTTGCAGCGAGCGGGCAGCAGCGTGCGCCCGAGGTAGGGGCGCGTGCAGAGGCACGCCGGGCGGGGAGAGGTCGCGGTGAGCGTGAGCACTAGGCCAGACGAACACGACGACGGGCCACGAGTGGGGAGAGAAGAAGAGGCCGAGGGCCTCACCGCGGGTCCATAGGGAATGTGCAGTGTGCGCGGGGCGAAGGACGGGGACGACGGGGTTGACGGAGACGACGGGGTCGAGGCAGCGAGGTGCTCCGGTGAGGTGGGTGTTGAGGGACTAGGCGAGGAGGCGACGTCGGTGGAGACCTCGGGCGAGGGTGGACGGCGACGGGCGGCTGCAGGGCGTCGGGGGCGACGGGGGTCAGGGCCGATCCCGATCTAGATCGGTGGGGGAAGGAGAAGGGGA
>NC_041391.1:170215591-170239088 GCF_002162155.2 Triticum dicoccoides | reverse complement strand
GGGTCATTTTCCTTTCATTTACTTTTTGCTTTCTTTTCTTTTATGTTTGTTTCTGTTTCTTTTTATTTACATTTTTATTTTAGTTTTGTTAGATGCAAAACTTGCTTCATAATTTGAGCTGCAAATTAACCCACTGACTCATAAGTTTGCCACATTAATAGATCAGTTTATATTTTTACCATTTTTAGAAAGGCATTTAAATAATTGTTTGTGCTTTCATTCCTATTATCTTAGTGCATTTAAATATTTTATTAAAAGATAATTTCTTCACAAACATTTATTATGGATTATTTGACACCTTAGGAACAATTTAGTTTTGACTTTTGAAAATTTTAGTTGTTTTGAATTTAATTCAAATTTTGAATTTGAATCGTTTCGAACTAACGTGAGATTATCAACAGTAACTGAGGTGACGTGGCATCGTTAACGTGGGATTACTGTAGCCTAATTATCCGGGCGTCACACCTAATGTGAAAGCCTATACTAGTCTCCCCTCAGTAAAACTCGGACATGGCGGTAAAAGTTTAAGCTTCCTTAGCCTAGCCCACCTTGGTTTGCCCAACTTATTATGTGTAGCGGGGAAGTATAAGGTGCTCCCGAGCCTCCCGGGAGTTGCTGGACCCACGCGTAATTATCAGACTCATAGGGGATTTTTAACATTTTTTTCATGGGTCCTCAGACGACGGTTGGATGTTAGATCCTACGCCCCGTCAATTGCTTTGATTTTGGTCTATTATTTTTCTGTTTTCTTTCATTTTTCTTCTCATGCCTTTAACTTTACGAGCGCGACTGACGAAAGATATACAACGAGAGTTGCAGCGTGTGTGCAACTGTAGTTGGACGTGGACGGCGGACATGTAGTTATGCTAGGCCAACGGGCATGTAACCGTGGTTGCGTGCGGGCAGACGTGTGTGCACTCATAGTTGTGCGCGAGTGACTTACATGTAGTGGCACTAGATCGACATATGTATAACTACAGTTCTGTACGACGGGGTGTGTGTGCAACTGTAACTATGCGAGGCTGACGAGGTTGTAGTTGCAAGTATGAAAAAATAGAACTAAAAACGATGTAAAACATAACTAAGAGGAAAAAAAAGGAAAATTCCGCACGAATCACCGCGCGTAGATCCGATGGTTTAGGAGTTGGCTAGAGATATTAGTGTTGCTGCAGGAGAACATATTTGTTGTATATCATTGATTTTTTTTGTTATATGCGAATCAAATCATTTATTTTTTGTGGGGTAAAGCATTTATTGTTAATAACATACTCTCTCCCTTCATAAATATAAGATATTTTAAATATTTTTTTGAATTAGATGTATATAGATACATTTCAATGTGTTTGTTCACTTATTTTAGTCCATATGTAATCATACTAAAATACCTAAAACATTGCGAATCAACTTGTGGTTGAGAGACTAGCGCTCCCTCCCCCCTCCTCCCCTGCGCCGCGCGCCACTCCGGCCGCGGCGGCCACCAGCCCCCGTCCCTGCCCGCCCGGGCCGGGGCGTCATCAAACCTGCCGGCATGGGCCATCAATCCCCAGCTGGATCCCGCCGCCCGGTCAGCTCATCGCGCCGCGCCGGATCGGGGCGGGACGCCCCTCAAACCGCAGCGGATCCGCCCAGATCCAACGGTCTGTCGCTGGCGCCGGTCGCTCCGCTCCCTCCTCCCCCTTACTCCCCGGCGTCAACGGCCTGCCCAGGCTGCCCGGCGCGTTTTCTGCTTCCTGGCGAAAGCTCCAAGGCGGGAGCCGCGCGCGAGCCAGCTGTCCATGCGGAGCACCCCTGCCCTGGTGGATGCCGGCTTAAATCCATCGTAGTAGTGCCCTCCCCTGCATCGTCCATTTCCTCTTCGGGCGACGAGGGCGGATGGACGAAGGTCAAATCGAAGCAGCAGCGCCGCGCGCTCAGTAGATCTTTGGGCAACTCCAAGCGCCGCCAGCCAAGGCGGATGGGTGGGCGCTCCGCCATTAAGGAGGGCGCGGGCCGTGCTGCCTTCTTAAGCCAGTTCGCGGGCCGCTACTTCAGATGCCTCAGTAGTGAGCACCGCCGCATAGACTGCCGAGACCCACTCCGGTGCATCATCTGCAAGCTGCAAGGCCATTTTGGTAGAGAGTGCCCACAGAACCCAAAGAAGAGGCGTGGGGCAGACGGCGCCACCCGCGGCCCTGTGAAGGAAGGCCGCGCTTCCCGTCGTCATCGCCATAGGCCGCGCAACCCGCCGGCATGGACCGCCAGGCCTTCCTCACCGACCCCTCGCGCCGCCCCAGATCGAGCCACAAGGTGGTGGTCTCCACCCCGGCCATGGAGCACCAGGAGTTCCTGCTCCGGAAGCACGTCGTGCTCCTCACGGCCGCGTCGTTGCAGCATGCCGCCAACCCCATGTCGGTTGTCCGCGCCATTGAGGAGCAGCTCCACACGCCGCCACACCTGCTGCGCATCACCAGCCACGACCCTGAAGATTTCCTGGTCCACTTCGAGCTCCCGGCGCACAAGGAGAACGCCGTCCGCCGCGGCGTCATCAAGGTGGACGGCGTCAAGTTCGCGGTCAAAGGGTGGCTTGAAGATGAGCATGAGGTGCCGGACGACTGCACCCTCCATGTCCGCGTCGTCATCGAGCGCATGCCCATGCAGCTGTGGTCACTGGAGGGGGGCGGAAGAAGTCCTCGACGACCTCTGCATCATTGATTGCCTGGACAGCCGCACCCACGAGCGTGGACACACCAAGTCCTTCACCTGTTGGGTGTGGACGACCGACACTGCGCACATCCCCACGAAACGCGTCATCTGACGCGCGGCCCGCGGGGCAGGGCGGGTCGAGGCCATGCTCGGGTTCTCGCCGCCGAGCCGCCAGGTGGCGCCCCTGCCAGGAATCAGGCACCGCGAGCTGCTGGTGCACGTCGACAGGATCGAAGACTGGACCCCCCGCACGCCGCTGTCCTCTCGCTCGCGCCAGAGCGGCCTCCCCTCGTCAGAGTTGGGCGATGACGCTCCATTCCCGGCGGTGTACCCGACGACATGGACCTGGCACGTCGAGGACGGGCAGGGTCGCCGCCAGCCGCCTGCGGTGGCCTCCTCGGGCTGCCACGGGCTGCAACGTGGGGCGGGCCACAGTGACCACGACGACCACGACAGCGAGCGCGGCGGGTGCCGCTCGTGGGCGGACACGCTGCTGGGTCGTGGGCATTCCATCCGGGCCCCGGCCACGGAGAAGGAGCGCTCCCAGCAGCTGCGTTAGCGGAGCCGCACTCCCACCAGCAGGCACCGCAGCAAGGGCTGCCACGGGGGGAGGCCGCCATCCGCGCAACCCCCCCTCTGCCGCTGCTCGTGCTCCCTCACCGCCGCCCCCTCCACCCACGCGGCGGAGCCACGACGTCGTCGACCCCGTCACCGCGTTCTTCACCAGCGGCGACACCCAGCTCCCTCCCGCACCGCGCGTCGACCAGGGGCAGGCTGAGCTCGAGGAGGCCATCACCGACGCCCTCGCCGTCCCGCTGGAGTTCGACAGCGACCACGCACACGCCAGCGGGGCAAAGGCGTTGACTCCTGGTGGGCCCGTGGCAAGCATGCAGTCAGCTACGGTCCACGCGTGCAAGACCGCGGCTCCCCCGGCCGCAACCACGACTGAACTCGGGGCAGTGACGCACCAGGTGCAACCGTTGCAGATCGGACAAGACGGCGCCACCGCCCGGCTCCTCTTCCGCGATGCCCGGAGCCCCTCATCGCCGTTGCACCACTGGCCCGCAGGCCTTCAGCGCCGCCCAAGACGCGCGCTCCTTCGGCCCCCGTCAGGCACAACGCCCGCCAGGCGTCCCACCCCTCCTCCACCCCGGTCGCGCAGCAGGCCACTGAAAGGATCGAGATGGACCTAGAGGGGGGGGGTGAATAGGTACAATTACAAATTCTAATTATTACTTGGCAATTTTTAGGCAATAATGCGGAATATGAAGATGAGCCTAACAATTGCACGTGAGCACAAAGTACTAAGCAAATAACACAAACACGTAAGTAGGCAAGCACAATATAATGTACGCAAGTGTAAAGAGACAAGTAACCACAAGTAGAGAGTTAAGGTTAGGAATAACCGCAACTCCGGGAGACAAGGATGTAAGACGATGTTCACTCCCTTGGAGGGGAGCTAGTCACCGTTAGAGGGATGGATGTTACCACGAAGGCACACCAATGCCATGAAGGCTCACCCTATTCTCCCTTTGAGACAACACCACGGAGGCGTTTCTCAACCACTAGTGGTAGACCTTGGGGTGGTCTCCAAACCCTCACAAACTTTTCCGAGGGTAATCACAAAGTTCGATTCCTCTCCGGATGACTCCTACCGCCTAGGAGTCTCCAACCTCCAAGAGTAACAAGAACGATGGGGAAATGCTCAAAACTTGCTCAAGTCACGATTTCCTTTGGTGCAAAGAAGGGGAAGAAGTGGATCTATCACTTGATTGGAGAACTTCTCTCAAAATGCTCCTAGAACACTTGGAATCTAGGATTTAGTGTGGATGAATGAGAGAGAGAGTGAGGAGTGTTCTTGTGAGGATCAAAGTGAATGGTCAACCCTATCCCGTGGAAGGAAAGGGTGTATATATAGGTGGTGGGAAAAATGGCCGTTTGGGGTACAGGATGGCCGGACGTCCAGAGAACGTCGGACGTCCGGAGGCCCAAATGGGTCCGGACGTCCGACAGTCATCGGACGGCCGGCCGCTGTGAAAAGTGTGACCCACAATCCAGTGTACAGGATACGGATGTCTGAGCGGGGCCGGACATCCGTAAGAATGCTTCTGATGTGAAAGTGTCGGACGTCCGGAGGGTTCCGGACATCCGTAAAAATGTTTCTGTTGTGGAAGTGTCGGACGTCCGGAAGTGTCCGGACACCCGAGCAATCAGGAAGGACCGGACGTCCGTAGAACACCGGACGTCCGAAGGCAAGGTATATAGATAGCAACTTTTGAGCAAGTTTTTCACAGATCCATCAATCCCCTCTTAATAGTGCGGGATCCCTATACTCAAGAACAAACCATAAATGAAGTCAACATCTTGTATCTCCATTCTTGAGTTATATGCTTTTGTCCCTAGTCATGATCCATGCACACGGTCTTTGGAACATAATCCTGAGATATACTTGATAAACATGATTAGTCCCGAGCATATGTGTTGTCATCAACATCAAAATATGATTAAGGGCATGATTGCACTTTCAATCTCCCCCTTTTTGGTGGTTGATGACAACTCATATGCATACTCATAATAGTAATCGGAAGTATTTGTTGTGGAGCTCAATAACCATAATAAGAATAAGTAGCGAGCGAGCTCCCCCTCAAAGTGATACCACATATACTACTAAAAACAAAAATGATGAGGGCTCCCCCTCAAACTGATGCCTAGATAATTAAGAGTTACACTTCATATAGATTCACCAAATCTCAGATTCAACAAACTCATAACCAACAAACTCATAACATAGTTCAACAACTCATAACAAGGTTCAACAAACTACTCATAACATAGATTCAATTACATAATGAGCTAGAGTAATGCATATGGAGCCTACTCCCCCTTTGGCATCAAGTATCCAAAGAAAAGAACTAGGGGGAATGACATAACAGTATTAAAGACCATCCTCATCATCATCATCATGAACACCACTGCCACCAGCCTCGTCGAAGAAATCAGCCCACGCAGGACCGGAGGGAAAACCAAAATCAGAAGGGGGATCTGCAGGAAGACGCTCATCGTCACTCACATCATATACGCCTGAGTCTCTCAGACGAGCCTTCAGAGCATTCTTGGAAGTGACCATGCGAGTGACCACATCGTGGTGTTGGGAGCAATGGTAGGTGAACATCTTCATCATGGCTGAATGAGCCTTCCCAAGAAAACGAGCAATGCGCCCAAAGGGGGCATCACTGGAAGGAGGATGGGTAGCGTGAGAAGGAAAACTAGCGGCGGTGCGACTGGCAGTAGCGGGAGGAGGAAGAACATGGTCAGCCGCCATGTGAGGTGGGATGACCCATCTCTCATGTATATGAGTGCGTGCAATGGGAAAGGGAGCTACACTCTCGATAAATGCCTGAATAAAAGGTGCATGAGGGAAAGCCCGCTTGTGCTGGAAGCTAGCAAGGCGGATCTCATGCCATAGAAAGTGTGGAACATTTATCTTCCCTTTAGGAGATGTGAAGAGGCGATGCATGAGATCAATGCAGTAGCTGCTGCAGGAGCCCTTGTCACCCATCTTGGGATAAATGGTGCGGATGACACACTGATAAATGATGTTGAATGGAAAACGCCAAATGGAGACTTGATTTAGACCCTTTTGTTTTTCAGTGCTAGACAAAGATGATATGGGTCTAAGGAGATCCGCACAGACCGCAATGCCTTTGGGCTTATGGTTGGGGTCATCCTTGTGGATTTTGAACCCAGTGTCGGGAAATCCAAGTGCGGTGACAAACTCAGCATAAGATGCTGTGAGTGCAGTGTCAGAGGTCATCCATGTGACAGTGTTATTAGGAGCAAAGTAACATGTGGCATAAAACTGATGGATGGCAGCGTGGTTAAAATCGTGTTGAAAGGCGAATGGGGCAGCTAGATTTGACGACTCAATGAGCTCAATGGCTCCCGGATATTTCTCCGAATGAGTGCGAATGTGCTCAAGATCAATGCAAACATGAAGTGACAAGCCTTTAGGGATGACAATCGTGGTGAAGATGTCGGCTTGGACATTTGTGCGAAAGCGACTATCCTGAGAATCCCTAACAACAGTAAATTGATCTACATCACGACGCAATTTAAGATATGAAGATTTGGGGACCTCGTTGAAACGCTTAACATGACGGCCTAGTGATAGTGGAGGCTCAATGGAGATGTGACGGGCATCACCGTGGGGTTGCACCGGAGGAGGAGGAGGTTGAAAGGTTGGACGACGAGTGCTGGGCTTGGGGGCAGCGACGCGGACGCCAATCATCGAGGATGGATCCACCTCTTCAAGCTCATCCTCAAAATCTGACCCCTCCGAAGAGGAATCACTGGACGAGCTGGGAGGACGAGCGACACATTTCCGAGGGCGATCTTCCTCCTGGGAGTCGTCGGAGCCACCACGACGAGACGGACGAGCCGGCCCTCCGGTGACTTGCTTGCGTGCGGAGTGCTTGGACCGAGGCATCATGACCTAGGGGAGAAGGAAAGCACATGTCAACACCCCTCCATAGATCAGGGTGAATGCATGAGGAGGGGGGAGGGAAGGTTGTGCCCTACCTTGCGAGGAAGAGCACGGAGGAGCCGAGCGACGTGCTGGAGCAGGGGGTCGACGGACTGGTCAGGGAGAGAAACTCCGAGCAGAACGGGCTGGACGGGCCGGACGGCGAGTCGCAGATCCGCGGCGGGGAGAAACCCCGGCGAGGGGTACGGCGACGGGCGGCTGCGGGGAGTGGACGCACGGCAGGAGCGGCGGCGGCGGCGGACCAAGTGGAGAGGATGTGGTTGGTTGACCAAACCCTACGGCGCAGTATATATAGACCCCAGTAAAAATGTACAGACGTCCGGAGCCTACGGACGACCGGAGTCATATATGCGTCCGGACGTCCGGGAACGGACGGACGACCGGAGTATGGACCATCACCAAATAGAGGATGACAGAGATGATTCTACAGATGTCCGACGGCTTCGGACGACCGGGTAGATTGTAACAGAAAGGTTTTTACGGACGTCCGGAGTCTTCCGGACGTCCGGAGCTTCATCGTCTAGGCCAACTTAAGGGAACCAGAGTGGATTTTACGGACGTCCGGAGAGGCCGGACGACCGGTCGAAGGTAATCAGAGCAGAATATACGGATGTCCGGATGCTTACGGACGTCCGGCAGGGAAATACCACACGGACGTCCGGAACCTACGGACGTCCGACGCCAGAAGTTTGGAGAGGAGGCAAGAATGCAGGTGCTGATCATGATGAGGAGAAAGGCATTTTTTTCATTCATTTTTTTTCACAGTAAAACTTATTTATGTAGTAACTCATATCCTACCTTACTCAATCATAGCCATAGACCACAAGTGGTGGCTAATGCCACAATGTCTGAGTAGACATGACATGACACGGAAAGACTTGAACTTTAAGTGCATAGTCACTACTCCATCATGTTAAAGCACCATAGGTCTAGACCCATGGATACTTTGAGAGTGTTGGTTCTTTTTATGCATTGAGTAGGGCGAGAACATTCATGAATTGAATGTCTCCCTCTAAGAATATGCTTAACCGCCTTATGATGACTTTCCTTAGGGAAAGCTTGAAATCTAGCACACATGCATACACTGAACATGATGTCTGGTCTAGATGCACAAAGATAAAGCAATGAACCAATCATAGAGCGGTAAGTAGATGGGTTGAAAGGAGTACCATTTGTGTCTTCAGTGAGAGTGATTTTGGTTGGCATGGGTGTCTTGCATGGACTAGCGTCAGACATACCAAACTTTTCTAGAATATCCTTGAGGTACTTTGCTTGAGATAAGAAAATTCCTTCTTGAAATTGTTGAATTTGAAATCCGAGAAAGAACTTCAAATCCGTATTGAGTGACATTTCAAAATTCTTGGTCATGGAATCCGCAAACTTCTTGCATAAATGAATGTTAGGAGAACCAAAAATGATGTCATCTACATAGATTTGGCATAGAATCAAATCACCCTTGTCCCTCTTAGTAAAAAGAGTGGGATCGATCACCCCTCTCACAAAACCGTCATCGAGTAAAAACTTCTTCAAATGATCATACCAAGCACGAGGTGCTTGTTTGAGGCCATACAAAGCCTTATGAAGTTTATACACATAGTCTTTGTGAAAGGGGTCAACGAACCCGGGTGGTTGTGACACATATACTTATTCTTGTAGAGGACCATTAAGGAAAGCACTCTTCACATCCATTTGATGTAATGTAAAACCATTGAAAGCGGCATAAGCAAGTAAAATGCGAATGGATTCAAGACGGGCAACGGGGGCAAAGGTCTCACCAAAGTCCAAACCTTCAACTTGTGAGTACCCTTGTGCCACTAACCTTGCCTTGTTTCGGATGATGACACCATTTTCATCTTGCTTGTTCTTGAAAATCCATTTTGTTCCAATGACGTTGTGCTCGGTGGACGGCCTCTTGACTAGTGACCACACTTGGTTGCGTTCAAAACTGTTCAACTCTTCTTGCATAGCAACAAGCCAATCGTTGTCCATCAATGCCTCTTGTACCTTGAGTGGTTCAATACTTCTGAGATGTCGGTGAGGATTTTGTCAACATCAACACGACCGGCCACTCGAGGCATGATGGAGGTGAGGGTTTCACGAGGTTCAACTTCATGTCCATCATCCACATCTTCAACATATGGATCATTCACGTGTGGAGGAAGATCTTCTTGTTCATGTTGCATTTGTTGAGGTTCGTCATCCATGATTAGACTTTCTTGTTCTTGCTCTTGATGATGATCTTGTTCTTGATGGTTGGCATTAAGTGAGACTTGATCAACCTCATCAACTTGGGCTAAGGGTATAGGTTGAACAATAGGAACTTGTGTTGGTATGGATGTTGAAGTAGTTTGATGATGCGTGAGACCTCCATCTTTTTCTTCATCATCATGAGGTTCTTGTTCCATAGGAAGAAGTGCACCAACACCCATGTTCAAAATGTCTTGAGAAGAATCTTCTTCACCTACATCACTTAGATCAACTTGCTCCCCATGGGAGCCATTAAATTCATCAAACACCACGTCACAAGTTTCTACAACACATCCATTGGATTTGTTGTAGACTCTATAGGCGTGAGAGTTTGATCCATAACCAACAAATATACCCTCAATTGTTTTGGATTGAAATTTTCCTAACCGTTCTCTTTTGTTGAGAATGAAACATTTGCACCCAAATACACTAAAGTACTTGACATTTGGCTTGTTTCCAGTTAGAAGCTCATATGGAGTCTTTTCCAATATAGTGCGGAGGAAGAGTCGGTTTGATGCATGGCATGCGGTATTGACAGCTTCAGTCCAAAAACTATGTGGTGACTTGTATTCATCCAACATGGACCTTGCCAATTCTACAAGTGTACGGTTCTTCCGTTCAGCTACACCATTTTGCTGAGGAGTGTATGGAGCTGAATATTGATGCTCAATCCCTTCATCACTAAGAAATTCTTCCAAGGTATAGTTCTTGAACTCAGAGCCATTGTCACTCCTTATTGCTCAGATTTCTCTGTCAAACTTGCGTTGGGCTTGCTTGGCAAAATCAATGAAGGTGATCTTCGTTTCATCCTTGGACTTGAGGAAGAACACCCATGTATATCTTGAGTAATCATCAACAATGACAAGCCCATACTTTTTCCCACCAAGACTATCCCATGAAGGAGGCCCAAAAAGATCCACATGAAGGAGCTCCAGGGGCCTTGAAGTAGATACTATGTTCTTGGGTGGGTGCTTTGATTGATGTTGCTTCCCGGCTATGCATGCA
Source organism: Triticum dicoccoides (assembly GCF_002162155.2). NCBI lineage: Eukaryota > Viridiplantae > Streptophyta > Magnoliopsida > Poales > Poaceae > Triticum > Triticum dicoccoides. The sequence continues at coordinate 170,228,611 of NC_041391.1, read as the reverse complement.
CTACACACACGATCTTTCTCAGAAGAGACATTGGTTAGTCCAAGGATGTGATTTCCCTTTAAGAGATCTTGAAGATTTCTCATGCCGACATGGGCTAGCCGGCGATGCCATAGCCACCCCTTGTCAGCCTTGGCCATTAGACAAGTTGCATGGAATGTGCTCTCTTTCGAGAAATCAACCGTGTAAAGGTTGCCATCCAACTCTCCAACAAAGGCCACTTCGAGAGTATCTCTCTTAAAGACTTTCACATCCGTTAGTCCAAAGAGTGTATCATAACCAACAGAAGCCAATTGGCGAACAGAAAGCAAGTGATATTTAAGGGATTGGACAAGCATAACATTTGCAAGAGACATGTCATTGGTGATAGCCACCTTGCCCAACCCGAGTACCTGTCCTTTTGAACCTCCACCAAACATAATGCTCATGAATGGTTGAATAGCTTCCATGAAATCGTAGAGCAATTTGCTATCTCCGGTCATATGATTTGTACATCCAATATCAATCACCCATTTCACTCCACCGGAGAAGCTTACCTACACACAATTAAGACTTGGTTAGAGGCACCCATTTTGCAATGGGACCTCTCAAGTTAGTTACAAGGGTCTTAGGGACCCAAATAGCATAGAAATGGAATGCATTTCGAGGACCAACAAATTTTGCAAAGACTTCTCCATCCTTAGTCTTCCGAAGTACATAGGAAGGAGGCATGAACTCTTTAGGCTTGTTGAGAGTGGGCATGCCCCTTGTGGCCTTCCCACTCACAACCTTACCTTTCTCCTTGTGCCCTTCTCTTACAAAAGTTTCGTTTAGAGGAGTTGTGCACTTTTGGGAGGACGTCTTCTTCTTACTTGTGCTAGGGTCAAACCCAAGTCCCTCTTTGGCAAACACCTCATTGTGTTGACTCAAAATCTCATCAAGATTCTTTTGCCCTTGAGCACATGTCATGAGACCTTTCTCAATTTGAGCCTTGATAAAACGATTTTCCTCAAGAATAGATGCTAGATCACTACTAGAGTTAGTAGCACAAGCATCAACATTTATAATAGGGGAAGAGTAAGCCTTGGCTAAAGTTTCAAGATAAGTAAGTTTGAGCGTCTCAAAACTCTTTCTAAGAACGGCGAGCTCTCCTTCCTTAGTCTTGAGGGACACGGATAGAAGCTCACAATCCTTAGATAGAGAAGCATGAGACCTCACAAGCTTGCTTTTATCATTCATTAACTCTTCATAAGAGTCAATAGCCTTTTTCAAGGAGGCAAGATCATTAGTGTGAACATCAATGTTTGCACCAATTTGTAAGCATAGTTCATCATTTCGTGCTTCCTCATATTGGACTTTCCGCTCAAGGATTTCACACTTTTCCTTTTCCTCGGTGACGAGGGTTTCGAGTTCCTTAATGGTGATGGTGTGCTTACTCACCATCTCCATAAGCATACGAAACATAGTGAGTTTCTTTCCTTTGAGGGAGCACATGAACTTATTAAGTTTAGCAATCATAGGATCATCTAGATCATCATCCTCATAGCTATCCTCCGCATCAAGGTACTCATCACTAGGAGTAGAAGGTGTGAAAAGAGGAGGATTTGATCGTGGAGTTACCTTGACCTTGTCAGAAGAGCTTTGGTCCTCTCCTTCTTCAACCATGGCCTTTGCCATTAGGCACTTGTGAGTGTTGCCCTTGTAATCTTTCATGTAGTTGTAGGTGACCACATCACCACTCTTGTTTACTAACCTCAACGTGTTTGGAGAGTCTTGAGCAACTCCGGCAACACCACTAACATCATCCGGATCAGATTCTTCTTGAGCAACCATTGCCATTCCATCTCTCTTCTTGAGCTTGGAGTTCAAAGGATTTGGCAACTTCTTCTTGGGAAAGGTCTTGGGAAACCTTGGTTTATCTTCTCTCTTCTCATAAGGGCACTCGTTGGAGAAGTGACTGGTTTATTCATAGTTGTAGCATTTTCTCACTTTCTTCTTTTGAAATCTTCCCTTGAATTTTCCGGCGCTAAACTTCTTGACAAAAAGAACCATGTCTTCATACGAAGGGCCCTCGTCGGAGTCAATCTCATTACCATCTTCATCCTCATCATCATCTTCTTCTTCTTCACTTGGCTCATCTTCACATACTTGCTTGGCCTTCAATGCAAGATTGATTTTTGATGATGGGGAACCATGCATGGCAAGATGTTTTGTGGCATTGGCCTTTGACTCTTCAAATAGTTGGAAGGTGGATATGATGTCATATGTAGTCATTTCCTTGAAGGTATGGTGTTATCTTATGTCCCACACCATTTGATGATGATATGGAGCAAGAGCATGAAGCAGCTTATCCACAAGAAACCTCTTAGTCATATTGAATCCATCTTGAGTCTTGTCACACTCGCATGACTCAATATCCGCAGTGCGAGTCATGAGACGCTCAAGGAGTTGATTGGGGGTTTCACCTTTTTCCATACAAAAATTTTGCAATTGCCCCTTGGCAATTTCATATTGAGCACTCCGGAGGGTAGAAGTGCCAGTCCTGGATCGTATAATACTTTCCCATAGTTCCTTGGCACTTTTGATGTGTATGAACGGTCTCCTTTGCTTTTCATCCATACCTCTCCTTATACACATGATTGCCGTGTCATTGAGGTTCTTGTCATATATTTCTCTTGGTGTGGGGTTCTTTGGATCAACCACATGATAGCCATACTCTATAATCTCCAGCATCTCATCGTTTCCATGTCAAAGATGATCCTGCATAGCAACTTTCCACAATGCAAAATCGGCAGTAGCAGTAAGTAAAGGAGGTTTGCCTTGAGGGTTATATCTTGGTTTCTCAACCTGAGGTCTTGCATAAAGCCAAGGAACACTGGTGTGTTCATTGCTAGGAGGTTGTTGACCAAGTGATGAAGTAGGCATAGTTGGGCTCGGACTCACACCACTTGAGTGTGGTGCAAGCACCGCGGACAACGTGGCTAATCTCAGTTGGACCAATGCCTCAAGAGAAGCATCATGCTCCTCTTTTTGCTTAGCAAGGGCCCGTTCTAGATCCTGAGACGTAAAGGACTTGACTTCAGAAGAAGCCTCGCCTTTATCCTTAGGATCTACAACCAGGGGAGTCCCATCTGGGTTCATCTCGCTCTAGGGCGGTTAAGCCACAAGAATAGAGCACGAGGCTCTAATACCAATTGAAAGGATCGAGATGGACTTAGAGGGGGGGGGGTGAATAGGTACAATTACAAATTCTAATTATTACTTGGCAATTTTTAGGCAATAATGCGAAATATGAAGATGAGCCTAACAATTGCACGTGAGCACAAAGTACTAAGCAAATAACACAAACACGTAAGTAGGAAAGCGCAATATAATGTACGCAAGTGTAAAGAGACAAGTAACCACAAGTAGAGAGTTAAGGTTAGGAATAACCGCAACTCCGGGAGATGAGGATGTAAGCTGATGTTCACTCCCTTAGAGGGGAGCTAGTCACCGTTAGAGGGATGGACGTTACCACGAAGGCACACCAACGCCACGAAGGCTCACCCTATTCTCCCTTTGAGACAACACCACGGAGGCGTTTCTCAACCACTAGTGGTAGACCTTGGGGTGGTATCCAAACCCTCACAAACTTTTCCGAGGGTAATCACAAAGTTCGATTCCTCTCCGGATGACTCCTACCGCATAGGAGTCTCCAACCTCCAAGAGTAACAAGAATGATGGGGAAATGCTCAAAACTTGCTCAAGTCACGAATTCCTTTGGTGCAAAGAAGGGGAAGAAGTGGATCTATCACTTGATTGGAGAACTTCTCTCATAATGCTCCTAGAACACTTGGAATCTAGGATTTAGTGTGGATGAATGAGAGAGAGAGTGAGGAGTGTTCTTGTGAGGCTCAAAGTGAATGGTCAACCCTATCCCGTGGAAGGAAAGGGTGTATATATAGGTGGTGGGAAAAATGGCCGTTTGGGGTACAGGATGGCCGGACGTCCGGAGAACGTCGGACGTCCGGAGAACGTCGGACGTCCGGAGGCCCAAATGGGTCCGGACGTCCGACAGTCATCGGACGACCGGCCACTGTGAAAAGTGTGACCCACAATCCAGTGTACAGGATACGGACGTCCGAGCAGGGCCGGACATCCGTAAGAATGCTTCTGATGTGAAAGTGTCGGACGTCCGGAGGGTTCTTGACATCCGTAAAAATGTTTCTGTTGTGGAAGTGTCGGACGTCCGGAAGTGTCCGGACGCCCGGGCAATCAGGAAGGACCGGACGTCCGTAGAACACCGGACGTCTGAAGGCAAGGTATATAGATAGCAACTTTTGAGCAAGTTTTTCACAGATCCATCGATCCCCTCTTAATAGTGCGGGATCCCTATACTCAAGAACAAACCATAAATGAAGTCAACATCTTGTATCTCCATTCTTGAGTTATATGCTTTTGTCCCTAGTCATGATCCATGCACACGGTCTTTGGAACATAATCCTGAGATATACTTGATAAACATGATTAGTCCCGAGCATATGTGTTGTCATCAACATCAAAATATGATTAAGGGCATGATTGCACTTTCAGCCACCCTGCGACTGGTCAAGGAGCTCGACGTGCTTGGTCCAAGGGAGCGGATGACGGTCAAGGCGGCGGAGGCGCTGCTGCAGCGCTTCGACGAGCCGCTCTCGGAGGACGACATCGACTGCATTGCCAGGCTCACGTGCCTCGACGTCCAGGCGCTGCGCACCATGGCCGGCCTAGCCGGCCCTGACGGTGCAGCCCAAGAGTGATCCATGTTAGTCGCAAATTTAGTTAGCCTCCGGTGGCAACTGCCCTTCAGGCAGTCTGAGCTAGGTTTTTACTCCATGATTAGTGTTCGGCAAAGTGGTTTAGCTAGATGCCAGTGTATCTTGGGGTCTATTGGTGGACGCTGGCTCTCCCCGATCGTTCGTTGGTGTAGTTGTACTTGTTTCATCTCTGCAGTAGTAAAGATTTCATCGCCGGAGCATTCTTGTTTGCCTTATGAATAGCATAACCATCCCAATTATGAATTGGAACGTCCGCGGCTTGAACTCGCCGGGGAAGAGGGCCACCATTTGCGAGGTTGCCGACGCTCATAGCCTCACTCTATTGTGCTTGCAAGAGACAAAGATCGACACCTGGTCGCCTGAGCTGGTTAGGGAGGTTGGAGGCCGCAGACTTGACAACTGCGCTGTGCTGCCTGCGTTGGGCACCCGCGGTGGCGCCGCGATTTTCTAGGACTCCACCAAGATCACAATCGCCACGCAATTCGTGGGGCAATTCTCCATCACTGCCAGAGCTTTCCTCCCCCATGGTGGTCTCTCCTTCTGGATCACCACAGTCTACGGCCCAACCGACGGCACCAGGAAAGATGATTTCCTCGAGGAGCTGAGCAGAAGCAGACCTCCTCTTGGCGAACCGTGGCTAATCATCTGACTTCAATGTCATCTACGAGGCAAGGGATAAGAGCAACCATAACATCAACATAAGGGTCATGAGCAGATTCAGAGATGCAATCGACCGGGCTTGCGTGCGGGAGATAAAGTGCAAAAACAGGCGCTTCACCTGGAGCAACGAGAGAGAAAACCCTACTTTTGTCGCCATCGACAAAGTTTTCTGCAACCAAGAGTGGGAGGCCATCTTCCCCTCCTACACACTCATGGCTGCCTCCACTTCCTGCTCCGATCACTGCCCCCTGTTGCTCTCAGATGCAATGGCGCCACCACGCAAAGCAGTCTTCAAATTTGAATCCTTCTGGCCCAAGTTCCCACATTTCCAGTAGACGGTCCAAAGGGCGTGGCAAAGACCAGTAAACCACTGCTGTCCCTTCACCAGGATGAAAATCAAGCTTAAGCGAACAGCAACAGACCTGAAGATATGGGCCAAGAGCATCTTCGGCAACACAAAAATGCAGTTTCACATGGCGTCCGAGGTGGTGTTGAGGCTTGATGTGGCGCAGGAGACACGCCAGCTAACGCAAAGGGAGTTCTGGCTGAGGAAAACCCTAAAGTTGAAGATTGTGGGACTCGCAACTCTCGAGCGTGTAAGGAAGAGACAGGCGGCGCGGACCACCTGGCTAAAAGCAGGCGATGCAAAGACAACATTTTCCAGGCCAAGATCACCTCTCGTAGAAGGAAAAACTTCATCCACTGTTTGGAGTCAGAGAGCAACCAAGCCACGGATCACAAAGAGAAGGCGGAAATGATCCATGATCATTTCACTTCATTGCTAGGCAGCAAGGAGAGAAGGACGAAGACGATCGACTGGGATAGGATCCAGCTGCCCCGTCTGCAGGCCGGCGCAGGCCTCGACAACCCCTTCACCGAGGAAGAAATCTGGGCGGCTATCTGTGCGTCCCCGGCCGAGAAGGCGCCGGGGCCGGACGACTTCAGCGGAGTCTTCTTTCGTGCATGCTAGCAAACGATCAAGACAGACGTCATGGCAGTCTTCCATGCATTCTATCAGCTCGCCGGAGGTGACTTTGCAGCTCTGAACCGCGCCATGATCATTCTACTGCCAAAGAAAGATGGAGCAACAAAACTGTCGGATTTCCGCCCAATTAGTCTGATCCACTCGGTGGCCAAACTAATTGCAAAAGTGCTCTCGATGAGACTGGCGGGAGTGCTCGATCAGCTCATCTCGCCGGCCCAGAGCGCATTCCAAAAGAAGAAGGGCATTCATGACAGTTTCCTCTACGTCCAGAGCGCACTACGACAGTTTAAAAGGAAGAAATCACCGATGCTCCTGCTAAAGATCGACATTGCCAAGGCCTTCGACACAGTGTCATGGGAATACATACTGGAGCTGCTGCAACGCATGAACTTCCTGGCGCGCTGGCGTGACTGGATCGCGCTTCTCCTTTCCACCATGTCTTCGGCCTGCCTGCTGAACGGAGACCCGGCCCCCCGATTCTTCATCAGCGAGGACTGCGGCAAGACGACCCACTCTCACCGATCCTCTTCATCCTGGCGATTGAGCCCCTCCACCGGCTGTTAGAGGCGGCGCAGCAGGCCGGCGCCCTCGCGCCACTGCCGACCGGCGCCGCGCGCATGCGCGTCACGCTATACGCGGACGACGCGATCTTCTTCGCCAATCCAGTGCGTCAGGAGATCGACGCCATCATGCAGCTCCTGGAGGGATTCGGGGAATCGACGGGGCTGCGCGGCAACCCTCAGAAGTTGTCAGCGGCAGCCCTAAATTGCGGCAATGTAGACCTCGTAGACGTCCTTCAAAACTTCGGCGACGCCATAGTGGGTTTCCCAATCAGATATCTAGGCCTCCCGCTCTGCATCGGCAGGCTCCGGCTCGTGCACATTCAGTACCTCCTGGACCGTATTCGTGCAAGGTTGGCAGCTTGGAAAGGCCGGCTCCTGCCGATCGTAGGGCACCGCGTACTCGTCAGGTGCGTCCTATCTGTGCTGCCGGCTTTCGCCATGGCCGTGCTATGAATCCCAAAGAGATTCTACAAGGATGTAGACAAGGCGCGACGTCGGTTCTTGTGGGCACAAGACGAGGAGGTCACCGGAGGTAGATGCAAGGTGAACTGGCAACTTGTCACGTCCCCGATCGAGCATGGTGGCCTCGGCATCCACAACATGGAGCGGTTCGCGCGCGCCTTACACCGCCATGGATGCACCTGGAGTTGCCTTGCGACGACAAAGATAGAGCGCTTTTCGCCTCGGCAACGACGGTGACAGTGGGCGACGGCAACAGAGCGCTATTCTGGCACTGCCCCTGGCTCGGCGAGCAACCGCTACGGCATGACTACCCCGACCTATTCAGGCGCACAACTAGGAAGAATCGCACTATCGCGGAGGCGTTACACGATGACAGATGGATAATTGACCTCAGGCGCGGCAACAACCTGGAAATCATCCCCCAGGTTGTGCTGCTGCAGCGACGCATCAGAGAAGCCAGCTTGGCGCTGCAGGCAGGAACCGACGACAAGATCACCTGGAATGCCGGTGGGGACTACACGGCGAGGTCAGCGTACCTCTCACAGCTCCCCTCGCAAACAACCTCGGCCATGATAAGCCTGGTATGGAAGATCTGGGCACCCGGAAATATCAAGTTTTTTCTCTGGCTACTCCATCAAAACCGGCTCTGGTGCAACGATCGCCTGCAACGTAGGGGCTGGGAAAATCCCTACTTCTGCCAGCTCTGCTGCCGCAACCTCGAGTCCTCCTTCCACCTAATTTGGGAATGCAACGTATCAAAGGAGGTTTGGGTCAAGGCAGCCACCTGGATGGGCTGTGCGGCACTCTCCCCAGCTTCATGGAGTGCATGCAACACTACAAGAGAGGCTGTCGCCGCAATCCTAAACTCCGCGGCGCCAAGGGAAAGAAGAAGAGCCAAGACTATCGTGGCATTGGTCACCTGGCAAATCTGGCTTGAGAGAAACAGATGCACATTCAGAGAAAAGACACCAAGTGCACTCAGTATAACAGAGGCCTGCCAGAGGGACATCGAGCAATGGAGACTCACCGGAGCACATGCCATAGCGCCCCCTTTCGGGGATACAATGCGAGGGATTGACTAGTTTGGCAGCGGAGAAAGAAGGGTTCTGCTCCCTCCTCCTACGCCTCTGTAACTCTTTTTCTCTTCATTGATCAGTTGATCACAAATTTTGTAACTCCCCCCTGCTAAGCCAATGAAAAGCCAGCAAGTCTGGATCTTTTAAAAAAAAACTTGTGGTTGAGATGGTTAGGTGGACACTGGTATCCCCAGTTCACCAGGGTTCATATCCATTTTCGGCGATACGCCTTCAGTGGGAGGAGACGTTCCCGTCGACTACGAGGCGCCGATGATATGCCTCATAGGGGTAGGGTGTGCGTGTGTGCGTTCATAGGGTAAGTGTATGCGCGTCTACATGAACGCTTGCGTCTGTACTATGTTCAGAAAAGTACCTAAAACATCTTATATTTGTGAACGGAGGGGTATTTGTTTGGCAGTGGCTCATATCACGAACGATGTAACCATTTTCCCAAATCAATAAAGTTCAATAAAGTTAACCATGATGCCGTTCCCAAAAAACATATTTGTTTCATAGACACAGAGATTGAATGAGAAATTGCTTTTGTAATGTGCAGAATGGGCCACAGAAAAACGTCAAAATAAAATAAATCAACCGTACAAATGAAACGTAAAAAAAAAATGTAAGTTGCTACAAACCCCTTTTTAAAATTTAGTTTAAGAAAAATGGCCCTCCTAATGGATAACCTTCTCCTGCCCATGAACACCACCACACCCATCCCTCCACCTCCTCGTCGTCCCTCGCTCTGACCACAGCACAGCCCCGGCCGCGCTCTCATCTGGAGCTGCAAGGTAGCCTCGCCCCCCTTACTCCCTTCCAATCAGGCTTCTCCTCCTCCTCGTCACCGTCCTCCGTGTTTCTGTGATTTTTCTCGTCCAGGCCCTGCGCTACACCACGAGACCAGCTCGCTCTGTCAACGCCGCCGGCCGCCATGCTTCCGCTCGCCACAATGTCCGCGCCGAGCTCGCTTCTCCTGCGTCCCGCCGCGCGCCAGCGGACGGGGGGAGAACCAGGTTGGCGCCGCTCTTCTCATCCATTCATCCACCCATCCATCACGCCTCATCTACTCTACCTATCTTACCCAAATACTGCCGCCGGGAAAGAAATTGCTGCCATTTTGCGACTTCATACTTGCTAACTTGCATGCTCATTGAGTCAAATTGCATGGTGTTCTGTGCTTCATATTTCTGAAAACTCTGCACCCCCTATCCCTATCCGTGTGAAGAATAAGGGGGAGCGTCACGTCGACATGGCAAAGGGAATAATTTCAGTTGGAATTATGAGTTTTTTTCACGGAGAAGATTACCCTATGTGCCAAGGAAGATGGTCATTTTTTACTGCAATTTAATAGTAGGAGGTGGTGCTTACTGCTAGTATTGTTTTTGTTTACCGAAGCTCATGCAGAACTTATAATATTCTGTGCAGGACGAAGCTGGGGAGAACAATCTATCTCGGGTTCGCAGTCCCGGAGGAATAAGCTCAGCAACTCCATCTGTGTGAAAGCAGTAAGATGTGCCTACTCATCTTCTTTTCTCGCCGCTACGGATTATACCTGGTTAAATTATTTGCAACTTATTAGGTGTTGTTTGTAAGAGTACTCAGAAAGCAATCAGCAGGTTTCTGGCACAAAAATGACAAAGAAATCAAATAGGTTTTTGTTATAAGGAGAGGAAGCACAAACAATCTGAAAGGCTTCAAGGCTTCAACGCATTGTATAACATGACAAAGACCATCTCATCTAAAATTGTGTAGCCGGAAGATTATCCGGCCTTGCAAACAGAATGGATTAGTATACTCTTGGTAGTTAGATTATGTCAATGTGGTCCATTTCAAATTTCGACGCAATCTGTTCGTGCTAGCTAAGCAAAATGAGCGCATAAGAGGGGATTTGAAGCCCTGGTTGATTTTAAGCTTCAGAGTTAACCTGATCTAGCTTAAAATCAACAAAAAAAAGCAGAGGTATTTCTTTTCACTGTGCAGAACTGACTTCCTACAATCACCTGATTGGTGTATCTAGAACATGCACCCAAAGAGGGCTGTCTAGTTCTAGGGAAATCCTTTTACCGTCATCTGTAAGACTGAAATGTAAATGCTGCTTGATCTTGTATATTAGAAGTAACATGACATACTTTATTAATTCGTTTGATTGTGCGCCCGTTCCAGCAAATTCAAAAGCATCTCACGCATTGTCTCTGAATGTTTTTTTCCTGCAGAACATAACGTGCTGTGCTAACCAGACGCAAACCGCGAAGCGCAAATCGTTCTCAGGGCCCACCTCTCCTCCGTCAGGTTCAGTTAAAGGTAAGGTAATGCAAGGCATCTGCATTCTGCGCAGCCCTGCTTTGTTCCTTATAAACCTCGTCTCATTTCCGAAGTTGGGTGCACTGCAAACCTGTGCTTCCAATGACACTTTCCACGTGGTCTCCTCACTTCTGTGCCTGGGTGGCACCTGATCGCAGAGAAGGTGAAGCCGAGGCTCGACGACGGGGGCGTCGGGTTCCCGCCGTTTCGGTTCGGCGGAGGAGGCGGCGGCGGTGGCGGTGGCGGCAGCAGCTCCTCCGGTGGGTTCATCCTCTTCGTGATCGTTTTGCTCCTGGACTACCTGAGGGAGTTCGAGAGGAACCTGCAGAATGGGCCGCGGAGGGGCAGCGACTACGACAGCGGGCTGGCACCGCAGTAGCTTCGTTTTAGTAGCTTGTCGTCGCAAACAGTCCGGTGATGGCCGGTGGTTAATGTAAGCCCCTTGCTAAGCTGAGTTATCAGATTAGAATTGCTCTTGAGAAATGAGATGAGGAGTAGCAACTTTGGCCGTTGGATTGGACGTGGAGGGCTGAGATTGAACGCCAGGAGTCACTGGCACTAACGTGTCCACTTTTATGGCCTCTTTGTCTGGTTCACAGGAAAGCAGAGAAAAAGCATATATGACTTTTTATGTCGGAGGCGGATTTGTTGTTTATGGGGACATCTACACCGTATATGGGAAAAATAATAATAATGCAATAAGAAGTCAAAAATTCCTGAAAATATTATTGAAATAAACTTGACATTTTATTGTACTCGTGAGAAAAAATCCACAAAAATAAAATATCCCTTTGACTTCTTTTAAAAAAAGACAATTTTTTGGCTAAAATAGTGTGAATAGTGACCTATAATAGCGAATAAATTTTGTCTTTTTTGCTGTGAAGTCAACTTTTACTTTTTTGTGAAATTTATATACTAGTGCAAAAGTAAGTCAAGTTTTTTGTCAAAATAGTTCTTACCTATTTTGACTTTTTATTAAAATATTAAAAAAATCCCCATATAGGATGCATATACAACCAGAAACACAAGTGTATTTCCCAAAGTATGTCTTCTCTTTTTGCCGTAAAGGCCAAAGGCCATGCACAAAATCGACATATAATACTCTCTCTATAACTTAATATAAGATGTTTTTTGACTCTATCATAGCCTCCAAAAACATCGTATAAGGTTACAAGTTGTAAAAAATAAAATTACACATAGGTTCTTGGAGAAATCGACGACGTCAAGCTCAATGTTGCCTCTAGACCTGCAAGGGAAAACGTTATTGATGCAATGGCCAGGAAGTCATTAGTCGGGGAAGGCGTTGGCGACATTAATGTGATAAGTACGAGGTGGCCCAATATTTTGATAAGATAATGTTGAAATTTGTCAGAGGAGACTTTAACGACATGACTACCCTGAACACTTGATGATGCGCCTTAACAATCGCTAAAACAACTCCGGTATGGTTATTGATGGTGTTGGAAACACATTCTACATGATTACGAAGATCAATTTCTGCATGCAACCAAAGAACAAACGAGAATTTAAAATACACAATTAAAAGGATCGAGATGAACCAGGAGGGTTACTGAAAAGAGACACAACTACAAATTTTACTTAAATTATTCACAAGTTTAGACTTTGTGGAATATAAAGTGTGGCCTAAGCAATGCTTCGGGGACATATATACATCATATATGATACTTGCAAGACAAGCAATCAAAGTAAACCACAAATATGTGTTATGGGCATAGTTTGTCGTCATCTCATCAAGAAGTTTGGTGGTAAATCCTAAGGTAATTGCCATGAAAGTGCCACCTGCAATAGGATCTAGAGTTCGTACTAAAATAACACCAAACCAAATTCAGATTCATAATACTCAATCCAACATAAAGAACCTTAAAGAGTGCCCCAAAATTTCTACCCGAGAAACAAAGACAAGAACATGCATCAACCCCTATGTAGATTATCCCAATGTCACCTCGGGAATCCATGAGTTGAGTGCCAAAACATATATCAAGTGAATCAATATGATACCCCATTGTCACCACGAATATTCATATGCAAGACATATATCAAGTGCTCTCAAATCCATAAAAGTATTCGGATAACAACAAAATCTCAAAGGGAAAAACTCAATCCATCACAACAAGATAAAGAGGGGAAAACACCATATGATCCAACTACATTAACAAAGCCCACGATACATCAAGATCATG